>NC_133796.1:2330335-2470335 GCF_043250625.1 Sebastes fasciatus | reverse complement strand
AGATATTGATCCAGAAACCCTCACAGGTACTGCATTTAGCATAAAACAATATGCTCCAATCATAACATGGCAAACTGCAGCCCAACAGGCAACAACAGCTGTCAGTGTGTCAGTGTGCTGACTTGACTATGACTTGCCCCAAACTGCATGTGATTATCTTAAAGTGGGCATGTCTGTAAAGAGGAGACTCGTGGGTACCCATAGAACCCATTTACATTCACTGATCTGGAGGTCAGAGGTCAAGGGACCCACTGTTTTAATAATGGATTCATTGTTTTAGTAATTTTTCAAGCAAAAATAGAGAACAAAAAGCTGAATGTTCTGTGGTTCCAGCTTCTCAGATGAGAATAACAATTAATCAATTAGGCTATAGTAAAACAAAAATGATTGTCAGATAGCCTAAATGGATAATGTTGAGTTGCAGCCCTTCTCTGCTGAAAGGAGAAGAACAGATCTTATTTGTTTGATTAGAAACAGAACCAGTCCCACAGATGCAACCACACATAATTCCTAGCAGTGAGTTGACTCCACGTCTCCTGTGTGCAGCTCTCAGGCCTCACTGTTGGCATGCAGACCGGATCGAGCTTCATTGAGTTTCTCAGAGCGGCCGTTTGTTACGTAACGGCCGTTCAGGGAGAAACAAACATCCCAGAGAGTATTTGAGCTGTGAGGAAGCAGATCTCATTCTGAGACGTTCAGTCAAAGCAGAGAGTAAATAATGAGATAAATAACCTCCCGGGGAGAGATCAGATCAGCGGGTCAGATGCTGCATTCAAGTGCTCCTCGTAAACTCAAAGAGCTGTTTAGTGTGTGAAATCAGCTCCTGGTTGTGTTGTCGTGCTGTTAGACATTGATGATCCACACCGCCGTCACACCTGACTCACGATGCCCGCATGCTGACAAAGTCTGATGCAAAAAGCCTTTTTGAAAAATGATCTATTAATTCCAAAATGTGAAAAAAAGAGTGAAGGTTTTGTTCTTAGCAAAGTATTTTAAAGAAGCTGGTCATCCACTCTCAACACTTTCATTCTGTCCCATCTAAAGCTGCTCCCTCTTCGTCGACTAATCTGTCGCTTTAGTTTCAGTCAACTAAGAATTTCTTTATGCTTTTCTTTGCTGAATGATTCGTTTCCAAGAAACTTCTGAGCACATCTCTGGCAAACACCAGATTTAAAGTTGTGCTTTTTGTGGGATTCTTTGTGGAGAAACTCCAGATTTAGTCAGTTTGTGGTAATTTGATTTAGCACCAAACTAAAAATAATAAACAAGCCCCCCCCCCTCTAGAAGATTATGTAATAATGCAGGACTCAGTTGATGCTGTATTATTAAATCAGTGATTCAATCCTGCTTTCGTCATCTCAGAGATATTTCAAGGATCATTACTTTTTCTCCCCAAAAACTTTGGAAACCATCATCCACACTTTCCTAACTAGTCGATTAGATTACTGTAATGTCACCGACCCTGGCGTCCTTACACTGGCTACCTGTTGCTTTTAGAATTGATTTTAAAATATTATTGATTACTTACACAGCCGTAGAAGTAGGGGTGGGCGATATGGCAAAAATATCATATCACGTTTTTTTTCAGGCAGGATCACGATCCACGATCTTATCACGGTTTCTTTTTTCATGCTGGTTTTAAAGACAAATTTGCAAGTTACTGAACATTACAACCAAACTAATTTCCCCATTAAAAAGAATACAGCACTATAAGCTAATAAAACATAAGGAAAAAGAATAACAGATCATTAAGGCCAAACAGATTTTAATCAAGTGGTCAATTCTGCAAAGTATGAACATTCAACCAGAAGATTGACTTGGTTTAGACTTTTGCATAAATCCCATCCCAAAATGGTTTCAAATGGCTTGCTGTTGCTTTACGTTACGTGTGCATATAGAGTTAAATATTCACATGTGGGGATGCACATGTGCGTCAAATAATTGAAACCAGATCAACTCTGCTGATTACATTTTTTTTTTGCATAAAATGTTGTAATTTGTTAAATGTGTGAAACATGACAAAGTGACTGTCAGCTCATTGATTCATGATTTCTCATCTGGCAGTCGTGCCGTTTCTGACGTCACTCGAAGGCAGCGGGCGCGTGTTATGTAAGAGATTTGGCACAGAGAGCATGCAGCCTTAACAACAGACCTGTGATCAGTTATAAGGCTGAGATCACTAACTAACCTGCTGACCCACATTCCTGCTGCTGCTGCTGCTGCTGTTACTACTGCTGCTGCTGCTGCTGGTGTTGCTGCTGCTGCTGCTGCTGTTACTACTGCTGCTGCTGCTGCTGGTGTTGCTGCTGCTGCTGCTGCTGCTGTTACTGCTGCTGTTACTGCTGCTGCTGTTACTGCTACTGTTACTGCTGTTGCTGTTACTGCTGTTACTGTTACTGCTGCTGCTGTTACTGTTACTGCTGCTGTTACTGTTACTGTTACTGCTGCTGCTGTTACTGCTGCTACTGCTGTTACTGTTACTGCTGCTGTTACTGTTACTGTTACTGCTGCTGCTGCTGTTTCTGTTACTGCTGTTACTGCTGCTGTTACTGCTGCTGCTGCTGCTGCTGCTGTTTCTGTTACTGCTGTTACTGCTGCTGCTGTTACTGCTACTGTTACTGCTGCTGCTGTTGTTACTGCTGCTGTTACTGTTGCTGCTGTTACTGCTGTTACTGTTACTGCTGCTGTTACTGTTACTGTTGCTGCTGCTGCTGTTACTGCTGCTGCTGCTGTTACTGCTGCTGCTGTTACTGCTACTGTTACTGCTGTTGCTGTTACTGCTGTTACTGTTACTGCTGCTGTTACTGTTACTGTTACTGCTGCTGCTGTTACTGCTGCTACTGCTGTTTCTGTTACTGCTGCTGTTACTGCTGCTACTGTTACTGTTACTGCTGCTGTTACTGTTACTGTTACTGCTGCTGCTGCTGTTTCTGTTACTGCTGCTGTTTCTGTTACTGCTGTTACTGCTGCTGTTACTGCTGCTGCTGTTACTGCTACTGTTACTGCTGTTGCTGTTACTGTTACTGCTGCTGCTGTTACTGTTACTGCTGCTGTTACTGTTACTGCTGCTGCTGCTGTTTCTGTTACTGCTGTTACTGCTGCTGCTGTTACTGCTGTTGCTGTTACTGCTGCTGCTGTTACTGCTGCTGCTGTTACTGTTACTGCTGCTGTTACTGTTACTGTTACTGCTGCTGCTGTTACTGCTGTTACTGTTACTGCTGCTGCTGTTACTGCTGTTACTGTTACTGCTGCTGCTGCTGTTTCTGTTACTGCTGCTGCTGTTACTGCTGTTGCTGTTACTGCTGCTGCTGTTACTGCTGCTGCTGCTGTTACTGCGACTGTTACTGCTGCTGCTGTTTCTGTTACTGCTGCTGTTACTGCTGCTGCTGCTGCTGCTGCCGCTGCCTGCAGGAGAACCGCAGCAGACTGCAGGAAACTTTATTCATAAAACTGAAATATTACAAAGAGACTCAAGCGGCCTGCGCTCTGCTCTGGGATCCAAAAATAACATTTGTTTCTATCATATGAGGCTCTTTGATAACCCTGTGATAGATAATTATATGATAAAAATAAACTACGATATTAGAATGAATATTTCTGTGAATGTGTTTAAAGATCCCCTCCACTCACTAGATGTGTTCTTCTCATGTCCATGTCCCCAAACTGACCTTGACTATGCTGACATGTACAGTATCTGTTTGTCACCAGAGAGGTGTTTTTACATTCCTCTACTGAAGGGAGTGACGTCCGTGTACTTCCCTAAAATCTGAGATTCAAAGATTTGGTGCGTCACAAATGCAAAAAGCCGATCGCCGTCTAATAACAAACCTGAAACCTCGAGCGCAGAGCGGACTCGTCAGAGTTTGCATTAGCAGAGTGAAAGTTTTGACAGCAAACATTCATCCCCTTACAAAAAATATGTTTATTCAAGTATACTATTAGTATGCTAAGAGTGTTCTTTCAGTTTACTTTGTATGTACTTATTAGAGATATACTTTAAAATATAATAGTATAAATTATACTTAAGTATACTAGGCTTATGCCGACAAGTATACAGAAAAGTCTGAGTATACTTGGAAAGTATACATAAAAGTCTAAGTGTACTTGGCTTATACTGGAAAGTATACAGAAAAGTATAAGTAAATTTGGCTAAGTACTATAAGTTAACTTAAAGAAAACTTACAACTATACTTGCAGTAAAAACTCTTAAACTAGTTCAAGTTCAACAAGTTCACTTGTATATAATATAGCTGCAGTACAAGATACAATTTGCATGTAAACTAACTGTGTATTCAAAGTTTACTACTCTTACATTTAAAATATACTTAAAAGAATACTTTTATAAACTAAAAAGTGTGCCAGTCTAATCCCAAGAAGTATTGAAGTAGTAAACTTACAAATAAACTACTAGTATAGTGATATTAGTATACTTATTACATAGAGTATACTTGGGATTATACTTGAACTATACTTAAGTTTACCTCCGAAAATGAACTTGAAGTATACTTCTTTTTGTGAGGGTAAAGCCAGTTTTCAGCTTTTCTTTCCTGCCGTCACCACCAACGCACCACAGCTGCTTCTGAGCCAATCAGATCCCTGCAAACTGCCCCACAGCTACACATGAAACCAGAGCCTGAAACACAGTAAACCTGCTCAGCATCTAGACCACAGAGCCACCGGGGACCCGCTGGCCAAAATAACCACGGAGGAGGACGGACGGACTCGCTGCTCGCTGTGTTCTGAGCACATCGTCGCCCAGTTTGTGAAACACTTTTTTAAACTGGGTCAACTTCTCTGAAAGTGACAGGAAGCAGTTCATATCAAACTGATCTGAGGTCTGAGCAGAGCGGCTGCAGCAGTTGACGGCTCAAGTGAACCCTAGAGTGGCGGCGGCGGCAGGTGCATCGGGGGTCGATGTGTAACAGCATCTAATGTGACCATTGACCTGACGGGGTTCGAGGAGTGCAAAGCAGCTCAGAGATTTACTACCTGTGTTGAAACCAGATATTGTTTTCCTGACCAGGGACGTTTTAATCAAGCGTCTCAGAGCAGGAAGTGACGCTTTTTGGGGTTCTACTTTTAAAGCTTTCTGACCAGATCTGAACAAGAGGACCTCATCTAGTTCCTCACCCTCTCTCTGTGTGGGAGTCCAGAGTCAGTCAGCTTTAACCTGACAACATGACAGGAGGTCATATCCTCCAAAATAATAACAAATAACAAAAACTGAAATGTGGCGTTCACGCCGTCTCACCGAGCAGCCGAGAAGCACCTTCGTTATCCACAAAAACCAGACGAGACCTCCAGACTGAGGCGCTCCGACAGAAGAAGAAGATAAAGGTTCAGATTTATTGTTTGTAATGATGCAAAAACTGACGAGAAGAAGAAGAAGAAGAAAGAGAAAGACGAGCTGTGTGGGCGGCGAGACGGAGAAACCTCGAGGGGGCTGAGACGCCCGTCTCGTCCCGGAGGAGAAGAAGAAGAAGAAGAAGAAAGACGAGAGAAGAAAAAGAAAAAAACAAATTGACAAGTGAAGACACAACAACATCAGAACTGTGTGAGGACAGACAGACTGTGGAGACGAAGAGAACAAACAGAGAAAGTAAAGTGACGCAGACCTGCTGCAGAGTGAGGCTGAGGTTAGGAACCAACGTCTTTGTGAGGACCGATACCGGTTTTAAAACTTCACTTTTAAAGTGGTAAAGTGATATATCTCATTTCTAGAGAGTATAAATAGTGTGGACAGTGAGGGGGGATTTTGAAAAGTGGGGTCATTTTGTGAAGACACTTTTGCGCATTTTTTGAAAATGAAAATATTTTAATTTTTAAGTCAGGACATTCTTCATTTACCTTGTTGGTCGGACTCCATTTCTAATCAAACGTTAGCTACGGTTGCACACCGTTAGCTCTGTAGCGGAGCTAAAGAGAGTAAAGTCATTCGCGAACGCACATGACGTCACATCTGTTGGATTTTCCCAAAAGAAACGTTCCACATTTTTCACATTAAAAGCAGTCTACAGGCTGATGGAGGAAACCCAGAAAGTCACGGAAGGTCTCATTGTTTAGGGTTTGGTTACAACCTGTTCATACACTGGCAATAAGAAATGATTTAAAACGTTTATACGTGTAAAAAGTTGCATACAGTCCCTTTAATCAAGAAAATAATTTGCAGATTCATCAAGAAATGATCATTAGTTGCAGCACTAAACCTAAAATGTATTGGACACACTAAAATGTTGACCTGATGAAAAGTCAGAGGATCACTAAAGTTACAATTCATCCTGAGAATTCATGATAAAACTAAACTAGTAGTGCTCGTACTTCAGGTTATTTACCTCGCTAGTACTTCAGGTTATTTACCTCGCTCGTACTTCAGGTTATTTACCTCGCTCGTACTTCAGGTTATTTACCTGGACGCCTCGCTCCTCCTCCTCACGCATGATGAGGTGAATGTCTCCGCTCTAATGATAATGATCTGGCTCTGATCTGAAGCCAGCTGTTAATTAGCGTGTTGTCGACAGCTCCTTTGTGCGGCGGCGGGCTGGCGTGGACACGAACACGCCTCGTTGCTCCCTGATAAAGACAGAAGACATGGTGTCATGGAAAGCTCATCATCTGGAGCCAGAACTCGATCTGGCTGCAGGACCGGGTCACTTCTGGAGTCTGGACGAGTGGATGTTTGTTGTTTGCTTCATCTATACATGGATGTGCAAACAGGTTTGGCTTGTTGTGTGTGAATTTCAGTGTTAGGTCAGAGGTGTTAATCTGAGCATGTGTATTTCAATATGTGCGTGTTCATCATGCATGTAGATGAGGCTTTTAAGATTCATGTGTCTTTAGAAAAATAGCAAATCTACAAAACTATTGTGGGAGATACGTGTGACGTAAACCTGTTGTTGACAGTGCTGTTAGTTGTGTGTAGGTGCGGCGCTGTCCGCGGTTACTGAAATAGACTGATAAGCCTCAAGCTTTGTTTCTACTCGTGTGCGACGGCGTGGCGCGGGCCTCCACAGATGGCGCGCGCTACAAGCATGCAGAGGCGTTTATGCTCAGCGCATTGTTCGTTGCAGTATGCCCCGAAACGCCAGGTGGCGTAGAAACTAAATAATCTGTGGATGAGCAAGAAGTCAACGAACGTTATTGGGAGAACGTCACCGGAAATCACAATCTCTCATATTCTTCCACAGCCGGCGGCAAAAAGCCTCTTCTTTCCCCAGTGAGTGGATTATTTCTCTCCAAGTACTTGATGTCATGTGACTTTCCCTGTGGTCAAGTGACTGTCCCCGTGGTCAAGTGACTGTCCCCGTGGTCATGTGACTGTCCCCGTGGTCATGTGACTGTCCCTGTGGTCATGTGACTGTCCCCGTGGTCATGTGACTGTCCCCGTGGTCATGTGACTGTCCCCGTGGTCATGTGACTGTCCCCGTGGTCATGTGACTGTCCCCGTGGTCATGTGATTGTCCCCGTGGTCTCTCAATGAACAGACGTAGAGATGTCTGTACAGGCCGACCTGCTCGTCCAGTCTTCCCTCGAAGGCGTCCATGTTGAAATGAAAAGCGCAGTGGGTGCGTAGTTACAAAAATTCAGAGGTAAACGAGCCTTCGCTTTTGCGGAGCCTTCGCCCACGAAGCAAAAGCCGCGAGGACGTAACTTTCCGGAGCACCGCACCTTGCGCTGGCTTCACTACGGCGCCCATAAACCCACCTTCAGTCTCCTCATGCTGTCGAAATGAAAATGTGTTCTGAAACGAGGCTGAACTGAACAGTTTGAGACTTCGAAGCTTCATTCATAACGTTCACGTTCAAATTGTAAATCACAGTTTTTTATATTTTTTATTTGCATGCTTATTTGTTGTATTTAAAGCCAGTATTTCTGCACAGTGTCGGATAAAGATCAGGCTACACTAATATTATTAGTATTAGACTATTTGTGGAATTAGATTCCCGTGGTGGCTGTGTAGGATTCTTTCAGACTCGTGTGATCCAAACATTTCCAATAACTAGAGTGTTGTAAAGTCCAAAAGTCAACATTTATTGAAAAAAGATAGATGTAATAATTTCTTTTTTATCTAGCGAAATATTCTGTTTCGGTCCATATTTGTTGGTGTTTAGCCTTCCAAAAATTTCACTAGCCCTTCATTTTCACTGCGGTCAAAAAAGTGTTTGCTCTCCTGCTCGCCCCGTACACAAAGGGAGGAACATACTGATGAGTTATATTCATTAAAGATAGTTCATTTAAATAAAAATATGTAACACTACTCAATATACATCAGTAATATAAGCCTCTCTGTCCCCAACTCACTTTGTGTGCCTTCTGTAGGTTGACATCATGGTCTGATGAAACACTTTCAAAACCACAAAAATATAGTTAATAAAATGAATATAAGGGTTTTTATCTTTTAGTCCAAAAATATGTACGAAACCCCCCCAACATTATTCATTATTTAAACGCTGGCTTTTCTTTTGTGTGAAGTCTCTTGATTAATTTATAAGAGGGTATAACTGATATAACTAGTCTCTGCGCTGAAAACTCTTTCCCTCTTTAATACTCTTTTTATTCTTTGATTTATTCTAGTTGAGTTACTTTGTTGTTGTTTTTTTCAAGCGCAGTAAAGCTACCATCAATGAAACTCAAAACTTCCTGCAGATGTTTCACAGTAAAAGCCTACCGTGTGCGGGCTTCTGGCCTTTCAGCGTTTGGGAAGCTTTAAATGTGAACATTATTAACAGGAAGGTTTGGAGGATGTAAAAACTTGTTGTTATGACGATGTTTCAAGCTTAGTTACAAATCATATTCCCTTCATACTTCTCACTTTTTGTTCTTGAGTTGATCTTGAATTTAATTTAAACATCACAAGACCTTCCTTTAATTTGCCCTCCTGAAGGCTGGTTCTCCTCTTCCTCCTCCTCCTCCTCCTCCTCCTCCTCCTCCTCCCTGACAGGTGGCTGACCTGACCACAGATATCAATTAGCAGTTAAAGAGAGTCAACTCCTGGTTGGACTGTGCTCAGAGAGTCCAGATGGCGAGGAGCGGTGAGTCGGAGCAGCCGAGGAAGATAAGACCGCGAAGGTTTCCCCCGCTAAGTATGTCCGTGTTCTCCCGCCGGACACGAGAGCTTCCCGTTTGAACTGCAGTTTTTAATAATCATCTCCTCTGTCACAACAGGTTTGATATTTTCGTACGTCAGCGCTGAGTCCTGATAACATTGTTTTATAATAATGACACCACATCACCGCACCAGTTTGATTGTGTAATCCAGACCTGTGATGATTGATTGATTGATTGATTGATTAATTAAGAGCAGACGTCTTCATATTGTGTGTTCCCAAAGAGAGACGCTGGTAAACTGTCTCTTTAAAAACCTCTGGCTGACTCCAGTTTCACACAAAATGTGAGAATCTGTCACAGTCTATGTTTCCTCCTGCAGAGATTAGACCGCTCCCGTTTATACACTCGGCTCCCGGCAGCCTCTGACACACACACACACACACACACACACACACACACACACACACACAGACTCATTGATTTATAATGCATACACTACCAGGGATGCCACAGTGAAGACATTTTCCCAGTTAAAGAGGACCTATTATGTTTTTTTCCCCCTTTCCTTTAGTGTAGTTTTTTGTGCGTGTAAAAGGTCTGCAGAGTTCCTCTTCCTCCCCCACAGAATCACTGCTCCTGAACTGCCTGAAACGCGTTGCTTGAAGTCCTGCTTTTTCCTCTGTAACGTGGTGATGTCACCAAGTAACAAGCCTGTTCACACGAAACAAGGCGTATTAATGCTACGATAACGCGCAAGGCGTTTAGCGTGCAATAAGTACGTCTTTCTTGATTTCCACGAGTCATTTGTACGCCATGTATCCTGTACTGATTACAATGTAAACGCATCCACGTGTAAATGCTACGCTAAGCGTTAGTGACGTAGTTTAAAAAGCGATAAAGACCACTTATAGCGGGCGGGTTGGGAGGTGAATGGGTCCAACAAACATCAGACTTTTAACCAGGAGACCCGTGTTGCAGACCAGCGATGTTTTGTTTTGTAAGTTACGTTAGTGACGATTATCACAGTTTTTATTGACGTTAGTGACGTGTTTTCTGTAGTTGAGTTACGTTGCTTCCGTACATGTTTTATTTAGTTTATGTACGTATTTTAAGCCCGACCATGATGTTTGTCCTTACCCTAACTAAGCGGTTTTCTTCCCCGAACTGATGACACGTGAAAGGCTAAATTGTTGACACGCAGAATGTCTGTGTAATGTCGTGGTATTTAACGACTTCCCATGAGACCGCGTTGAAGTAAGACATTTGCATAATACTTGTCTAGCGGCTAGTTTAGCACGCTCTCAAACAAAGCTACTTAGAGCGGAGCTGGACCAGAGTCCGAAGAGTTCGGTTTGGTTGACCAATCAGAGTAGACTGGGCAGGAGCTCACACAGAGTGTTTCAGACATCAGAGAGAAGGCAGCGGCTGAGGAGAGCAGCTGCATGAACATGATTCACAGCTTCAGATATCATCAGAGTTCAGCCTTTAATGATGAAACGATGAGGTCGATCCGTCTGTGTGACTGACGCCTGAGATCAGAAACACATCAGACCGTCTCAGACTCTTCATCCCACGTTAACTCTCTACCTGCTTCCTGCTGCACATCAATTAAAAATAATTAAAATGTTTAAATCATTTCACTCCTCCCTGGCTGGTAAAAGTCATTTGGAACCTGAAGCAGTTTCTTCTACTTTTAAAACACTGAAAATATTGAGCAGATTTTTTAACTCACAGGAAAGTCACCAGTAAAGTTGGAAGTTGTGTTTGTGTGTTCATCGTTGTGGTTCCTCTTTTATGACATGAAATTTGGTACAAATATTCATGTTCCCTCAGGATGAATTGTAGTAACTTTGGTGATGCTCTGACTTTCTCATCTCATCTAGCTCCATCGTCAGGTCAACGTTTCAGTCCAACACTTTGGTTTGGTCCCATCAGCACTACATCAGATGTACAAAACAGCTCTCTTTCTCTGAGCTGTCCATCGGGTACGATGATGACGGTTGTTCCAGGGGGTTGGGTGTGGGGAGGGTTCAGCACTGTGGAGGCCGATGCGTGAGCCACACGCTCGCCCGCAGATGGGGCAAGGGAGCCCAGATGTTTGGGGTAATGCCGGCTGCCCGCTGGTGTCGTTGGGCACGCCTTCCGGTCCTCCTCTGTTGGGTGATGTGATGTATTTGTTCGGCCGCTCAGGCACAGGTGACCTGCCGGGCTGACCTATCGAGTGCCAGATGTTCTAGGTGGGTGGGGTTTATGTTGCAGCGCTTGAGGAGGTCTTTAGTTTAGTCCTTGTAGCGCCTCTTTGTCCGTCAGAAGCCCGTTTTGCATCGCTGAGTTGCCCATAGAGGGTTTGGCGGGGAATGCCCTATCCAGCAGAGTTGTTTTTTGGTAGGGATGCAGCGATACCGATACCAGTATCGGGTATCGGGTATCGGGTCCGATACTGTGCTCAGGTCCTATCGCACGCGCTCACGCTCCACCTCCCCGACGGTGCGGGCGAGACGAGCCGGTGGTGCGCCCGACCCCGCGGGGCCGGAATCCCACCTCAGGCGGCGCGCGCCGGCCCTCACTTTCATTGCGCCACGGGGTTTTGCTTGCACCCTCTGACTCGCGTGTGGGGTTAGACTCCTTGGTCCGTGTTCCAAGACGGGTCGGGTGGGTTGTAGACATCGCCGCAGACCCCTGGCGCCTTTTACGTGGGATGAGCCCCGCCCTGGGGGCACGACGGGTTGGGGCGCACTGAGGACAGTCCGCCCCGGTCGACAGTTGCACCGGGAGCACGGGGCCCCGTCCCTCCACGGCGGGGAGAGAGGGCGCAGCAAGCACTTTGGCCATGGCTATGGGAAGCACCTTCGCCCCGAGCCTTTCCAAGCTGACCTAGAGCCGGTCGCGGGACTCCCCAGCCTGCCGTGTGTCGTACTCGTATCGGCGAGTACCCAAATGTAAGTACTTATCCCTATTTTTTAGCCACCGATGCTTCCATGCAGATGCAGTTGGTCACGGAAAGGATCTCTGGGTAAGGCATCCAATCTTCCCAAGAGAGGCCGATGATTTTTTGGAGGCATGGAATGTGGAAGGCCTCCGAGCTTGTGATACGCCGTCTGTATGGGGTCCATGTTTCTGCCCCGTACAGCAGAGCGGAGGCACATACCGCGCTGTAAACAGAAACCATGGTACTGATCTTTAGCTTTTTGTTTTCCAATACTCTTCTACGGAGTTGCCTAAAAGCTGATGAGGCCAAACAGCTGCACACTAAAGGTGAACGTGTTAAACATTATACCTGCTAAACATCAGCGTGTTAACAATGTCATTGTGTGCATGTTAGCATGCTGATGATAGCATTTAGCTCAATCCACTGGTCCCAAAGCACAGCCTCACAGAGCTGCTAGCATGACTCCTAGTCTGGTTTCTTACAGTTTCCTTTGCAGCGCTGCTGTGATGATGCCACAGAAATGCAGCGGTTGTATTCATGTTATTCTGATGGCTATGTGTTGCTGACGTGTCTGTGTGCGTGTGTGCGTGTGTGTGTGTGTGTGTGGATGTTCAGGTGACGTTTCCCTGCAGGATTAAAGTGAACTATCATTTAACTGCTGAATCCTGATCAGCCCTCTTTCTGCTCGCTGCAGTCATGTCAGCCGCTGCCTTTGATGTCAGCGCGTTTTTTTCCTCCCAGTGCCGGTGGAGGTGGAGGTGGAGGTGGGAGTGGGGTACGGTGGGGGGGGGGGGTGATTTGCATACAAAGCTATTCTTGCCTCCTCTTTGTTCTTGCACAGAGTGAGGAGAGAGTAATTGTCTTCATCAGTCAGAAGTGTTTGTCTCGTCGGTTTCGGTGCAGATTCGGCGTGACGTCGGAAGGCGCCGGCAGAAAATGCAGAATGGGGAAAAAACTCTTGTGTGGGATTAGTGCTGAAGACGCTCGCATTGTTCAGTCAGATCACCGCGCTGACGTGGAGGAGACGCTGTGAAGCGGTCGGCTTGGGTTGTTCTGAATGCAGATGTGTAGTCAACTAAAGAAGAATTGTTTCTTCTGTGACCCAAGAAGAAGAAAACATAAGTCTTCACCCTCTCCTCACTCTCACCAGCTACGTCTCAATGTCATACTACATACTAATAGTAGTGCTACTAAATCATTTGTTCGGTATAAGCACACACTTTTCCACATCATCTTTTTCTTTCTACCACCAGGGGGGCTTCGTTCCTCTGGAGTTTATAGATTTTATTCAGGGTGAAATTTGCTTTGACCTCCTGCTGTTTCTGTTTGATGTCAGGAATGTCTCTAGATCTCTCTCCTCCTGTATCAGCATCACTGAGCACACTGCAGATCTGCTAATGAAATTATAATTATTCTGCACTAGTAATGAACTGTTACACGGGATGTCTCTCCAGCAACTTGCACTCATCTAACGCCGGATTCAGACTTCCCGACATCAGGCCGATGACGGCGTCGGTGACTGTAACCAACTGCTGGTTTTATCTTGTGCAGAGTTAGATTTCCACTCTTTGAGGTCCAGCTTCACTTTAACTTATAAAACCCTGATTTACACACAGAAACATTCATGATCTGTGCTGTCAGCTCACCAATCACCTCTACAAGGTGTAAAAGACGGTGAGCTGTGATTGGCTGGGGCCAAACGTGTAAATCTCAGTCGAGTCATGGCAAGAATATTTGCCATTACAGTACTCATTCATCCATCTTCAACCGCTTATCCGGGGTCGGGTCGCGGGGGCAACAGCTCCAGCAGGGGACCCCAAACTTCCCTTTCCTGGGCCACATTAACCAGCTCTGACTGGGGGATCCTGAGGCGTTCCCAGGCCAGTGTGGAGATATAATCTCTCCACCTAGTCCTGGGTCTTCCCCGTGGTCTCCTCCCAGCTGGTCGTGCCTGGAACACCTCCCTAGGGAGGCGCCCAGGGGGGGGGCATCCCTACTAGATGCCCGAACCACCTCAGTTGGCTCCTTTCAACGCAAAGAAGCAGCGGCTCTACTCCGAGTCCCTCACGGATGACTGAGCTTCTCACCCTATCTCTAAGGGAGACGCCAGCCACCTTCCTGAGGAAACCCATTTCGGCCGCTTGTACCATCGATCTAGTTCTTTGGGTCCTGACCCAACCCTCATGACCATAGGTGAGAGTAGGAACGAAGACTGACCGGTAGATCGAGAGCTTTGCCTTCCGGCTCAGCTCTCTTTTCGTCACAACGGTGCGGTAAAGCGAATGCAATACCGCCCCACCCCGCCGCTCCGATTCTCCGTCTCCAATCTCACGTTCCATCGCCCTTCACTCGCGAACTCCTGTTAACTCCTTCACTTGGGGTAAGGACTCATTCCCTACCCATTCATTCATTTCGGGACTATTTCTTCATATAAATGAGCGTCTTCATGCACAAGCAGATTCATCGTTGCTCGTTGCTTACGGGTGTGCAGGAAAATGATAAATGGTGCATATGAGCTGTTCTTTTTACACAATATAGAACATGTACGTAGGAAGTAAAGGAAAAACCGCCATGCAAATTTTACTCACAAAACATCAGTGAGTCATTTAAATGGACTCTTCTCGTGAACTCAAGACACCGTCATGGTTGAGTCTTGATGAGTCTTTTTTATAATGGAGCTCTGTGGATCTTTTGTGGCATTGAGTTGAAGTAACGATGTAATACACCGACCAACAGCTACAGTAGAGAGCCACTGTTAGATAGTAGGTGTGTGTGTGTGTGTGTGTGTGTGTGTGTGCGTGTGCGTGTGCGTGTGTGTCGGTGAGTCCCCGAGGACTCTGAAACCAAAAAGAAAAATGAAAGGAGTTCTTCTGCGTGTGATTATTTTTCTCTCTGTGAATCCACCAGGGAGCCACACATGATGCAAAGATGTTTGTTTTTGTGTCGGAGATGAAAAAAACGTGTGTGTGTGTGTGTGTGTGTGTGTGTGTGTGTGTGCGTGTGTTGTACTGAAAGCAGACCAGCTTGTCCTTCAGTTTATCATCTACAGAAAAAACAGTAAAGCAGCAGCATGTTCAAGGTGACAGAATATGATAGTCGGTGTTTCTGACTGCTGTTAACGGCGTGGTTTGGTGTGTCTGTTGGCGTCTATTTGTGCCTTAACAACAACTTGATAAACTGATTCTAGATCAGATCTGTTCACTGTGTGTTGGTTTTAGTCTCTTCCTGCAGCTTTATGAGAGAACTCCAGTGAGTTACTGTTGCATGTCAATAAAGTTGGAGGACTTAGAAGACGTAGATTATCTGAGAGGACACTAGTTTATGTCAAAGTGATGAGTTATGGATCAGTTAAAGGGTTAAAGAAGAGGAGAGCAGCGAGGAGTCGACAGCTGATCTCACCAGAGACGACTGTCTGTTTGATTTATACCACAGCACGCACACACACGCACGCGCACGCACGCACGCACGCACGCACGCACGCACGCACGCACGCACACACACACACACACACACGACTGCTCCCACTGGGTCCAACAGGCCACAGTGAGTTTGTTAGTTAGTGCACCGTAACTCACACACTTCTGTGAAACACATCTCTTTGGGAGGCTAAATTAGAATCTGAGATAAACCAGAGGATTCAGGGAGAGATGCAGCGCTGCACACAACTCTTGTGTTTATGTGTTTGTGTCGTGTTGAAGATGATGTCACGACAATCACATACAAAGTCAATGCAAGGTTTATCAATGCAACAGTGGTTTACTTTGGTCATGGTTGATGAAAGGTTGATGAAAGGTTGATGAAAGGTTTCATACCGCAGTAGTAAACCAGATTAATTCAGCCGACGTGCGACTTGCTATGATAACACAGAACTTTGTACGCCTCTGGATGACTTATTATTATTATGTTAAATTATGACACAACGCCGTTTGGTTTTCTGACATATCTGGGACTTCCACAACATGTACAAAGCAGCAACAGTGGTTTTACTTTGGTCATGGTTGATGAAAGGTTGTTGGTATCCGTTAAGGTAAGCAACTCCGACTCTGTGACGCATATAGCACAAAAAAAACACTTTAAATAACACCTTAAATGTTCCTTTATGGGATGAGAATATCATCCTACTACTTAAGATAAAGACATAATTAAAAAGATTATAAGAGTGCTTTTCTGAGCTCGTGAAGAGTTTACGTTTTTATAAATCCACTGAACCCCCACCGCCCCCCCCCCAGCATCGTCTCATCTCATACTGGACTGTAGAGACTTCCAAACACTGACAGCCAGCAGCTCTTTGAAATGCAAAACCCAAACCACTCAGCTGAGATCAAAGCAGGTGTTTCCTGTCAGCCGGATCTGATCTGGTGTCAGTCTACAGCTCAGCAAGCTGCTGCTGCAGCGTTAAGGCCTGAGCATGCTCCTGACATCTCCTCTGCAGACTCCTGCAGACTTAACAGGAGTCGTGATCATCGCTCTCCGACAACTGCAGCGCAACAGAAAGCCACCCGGCGGCTCGACGTAGAGTCCACGACAACATCTGGGGTTCCTGCGTACGAGCTGACTGTTTGGTGCCGTTTAAATAAGTTTAAATAAGTTTACTTCATTAAATGAACTTGAAGTATGTTTTTTTTTTGTAAGAGGACCCAAACGCAGGACACAGACAAGAGGGAGGTGAAGTTTTATTGAGGGAGCAGGTTGGATGAAGGTGAGAGATGTGGGCAGGCTGAGGGAGCAGACAAGGCGACAGGAATCCACCGTATAGTTGAGATAATGATCTGGCGAGGAGCGGTTGACAAGCTGAGGTAGATGAGCAGCAGGCTGCAGGCTGGAAGGGATGATTAGCTGATTGCAGACAGGTGTGTGTGATGAGCAGAGCCAGGAGGACCACGCCTACACACACACACACACACACACACACACACACACACACACACACACACACACACACACACACACACACACACACACACGGCGCGGCCGGGACCGTAATCAAGCGGGGAAGTTTCCTGGTGATGTAATGTGTTTTACAATCCATATCTTTAAAGTTTTCTCTCAGACTCTGAGCCAGAGATCTCCTCTTCAGCAACACTTAAATCCACCAGACTTCCCAGTTTCATTCCTCTCTATATTCTGAAGGGTTTTACATTCATATATCATTCATAGTCTCATTTATACAACATTTTATTTCTAAAAACATGGAATAAATTAATGAATAGGTAAATAACGTTACTTGCTCTGACTGAATGCAAAAACATTCAACATGTCCTTAGTTTGCTGAAACATACAATGCCAACATGTTTTCCTGGCGACTGGGCTGTACAAAGCAGCAATATAGTGGTTATTTAGTTGATGAAACGTCTACATGGAGGTAAGCCCCTCCCCTTCTTCAGCGCATCCAGCGCGAGTAACACAAAGTGAAAATGTGCTTTAGATTTAGCACTTTTTACGGGATGATAATATCATCCTACATCTTAAAATAAAGAAATCATTTGAAAGATTATTAGAGTGCTTTTCTGAGCTCATGAATCCACTGAAGCGTTCTTAGACAATGAAACATGGATTGTGAACCCGGCTTTGTCCAATGTTCACATTTCTGTTCTGGAAATGTAAGTCAGCACATATTTAATAAGATAAATGCCTCATTTGCATATTTAAACCTGACATTACCCTATTCACCTGTAGTGTCTCCCCTTAACCACAAAATGAATCTGTACAGGAGAGACTATGTAGACGCTGTTACATGCCGCGTGGCGTTGCGGCTGCGTGATTCACGCGTCGGGTGTTCACACCAGCTGCGTTTCTGCTGCTGCAGCTGCTGTTTCTTTCTACGTAGAGTTTTCCTTTCATAATGTCCATTTCATTTCATTATAAATGTCATTTATATTTATTTTATTTCGCGTCAAAAATAGGCGAGACCTCGAATCTCTAGAAGAGAGCCAAGCCGCGTCTCACGCGGGCAGTGTGGCTGCTCTAACCTGTTAACACGGACGCCGAAATAAAAACCAACAGGTAACGCAGCCGCCACGCGCTGCTGACGCTCACTGTCGAGGGTTGATGGTCCGCTTCAACAACATGCTTCTACTTTGAACAAAAAGGCAAAATCCAGCAGCCTCTACTGCGTGATATTAACCTCAGTTCTAGTCTATACTTTTGGCCACGTGGTGGATGAACAGGAAGGAGGACAACAGACCATGACAGACATGATAAGTGATGGATGGAGGAAAGAGGAAAACATTTAAACATCCAACAGGAGATACATGTTAAGACAGAAATCAGCTGTGAGCATTCTCTTTCAGCCGTACTTTCAAATACTAATCGTTCATTAAAGCATAAAAGTTTCCTTCTTCCTTCAGAGTCCTGGAGCGTCTGTCGAGTCCTCGGGTGTGTAGCGCTCACCTTGATCTTCGCTCGCCTTTCAGAATCTCCACGAAGGAGAGCAAAGAGGCGGTGGCGGCGGCCATCTTCTTCTCTGAAAGTGGGCCGATGTTTAGCCGGCCGGTGATGGATGAGGAAGTTTCTCTCATCTTTTATACCGGCGGGTCGGCGCGAGCTGGTATTCTTAGACTGACCTGACACACACACACACACACACACACACACACACACACACACACACACACACACACACACACACACGCTGTGTTGTCATTGTATAATCATCTTTCCTGGAGGAGGTCGTCGTGTCTTTTCGCTGTGGAAACGTGTCGGGGATGGATCAACTTCTTGATGCCGTATTTGTCTCCTGTAACTTTGAGCAAAGTTAACCAAAGTTGAAGTGAAAGTGATGTTTCACTTTGCTGGAGGAGCTTTTTTCTTCTTCTTGTCGTTCGCCCTCAGGAGCTCGGCAGCTCCTCGTCAGCCGTATTGATTCATTTCTGCCTCCCTGACGAGATATTCGGGGAGAAAAGCCGACATGCAGACTAACAGAATGATTGATAGCACAAAGTGAAGACAAACCTGGCGCTCTGTTTTAAAGGACGGCGGAGAACGTTTGTCCTCGGGTGACAGATCTTCTGTAGTTAGTGAGTAATAAGGTTTGGATAATCAGCTTTTGTCTCCAACACTTCAAGTCTTAAAGGCATCATCTGTTTATCTTGGAGGAAAAACACAATCACAGAGGTGATTTCTAACGTCTCACGGTTTGAAGGTGACATAGACCAGCCAAGGTCAGAGGGATCCATTAGAAGGTCACAATCTGACCTACAGGGTTTATCTGGAAGTGGAAGATTCCTTATTTATGAGAGGAAGTAAGAAGCTTCCTAGTTTAGGACTAGGAAGGAAAGAAGGAAAGGAAAACTGCAGAGAAGGAGGCTTTCTATTTTGAGACAAGGGAAGAAAATAGTTTTCTAATTAGGGAGCAAGGACGGAGGAAGCATCTATGTTAGGAAGCAAGGAGAAACAAGAAAGAAGCTTTCTATTGAAAGAAGAAGGAAGACTTATAGAGTGAAGTCTACTAGATAGGGAGCAAGGAAGGAGAGATCTTCTGATTTAGGACGCAGGTTACAGTTGCACAAATAATTATTTTTAGGGAGAAATGAAAGAGGAAAGTTGGAGATTCTTAATTTATGCAAGGAAGTAAAGAAGGGAAGGAGAAATGCAGTAGGAAGCTTTGAGAGAAAGGAGGAACATTTTCTAATTAGGGAGCAAGGAAGAAGGAAGAAGGAAGCATCTATATTAGGGAGAGAAAAAAGCTTAATGGGAGGAAGAAAGAGACGTCTCCTAGGTAGGGAACAAGGAAGAGGGAAGCTTCCGAGTTAGGAAGCAAGGAGGGAGAAAGAATCTTTTTTTAGGGAGAAATGAAAGAGGAAGCTGATTAGGACGCAAAGAAGATATAATAAAAGAAGAAGCAGGTTTGGTGTTGACGTTGACTTCTGGTTTCATACGGGACACAAAAAGCCGTCTCCTGGTGAAAGTCTGGTGTTACGCGGCATTCGCAAGTTCACAATTACATGGATTAAATACGAATTGATAGCTAGGAAGAAGGAGACCAGTTAGAATTGGAGACGGGACCGGTGACCTCTGAGAAACTTTTATCCAATGAAACATCTTCCTTTATTCTGAGAGCAGTTTTGTTTGTAGCAAAATGAGACAAACCCGGAGACCGTCTTTGTGTCTTTCAACCCTTTATTCTCCGACTCTTTTAAAGTCCTACAAACACACACACACACACAGCAGGAGCTTGGAATCTAAACTTTTGAAGGACTTGCAGAGGTGGCTCCGGCACCGAAATCACACAGTAATGAAAATAATGTTAGTAAGAATGAATTACTCCTCCAGTGGAGGACCGGAGGAACGGTGATATAACCCTGCAGGTTGTTACGCAACACGCTCTCCAAATTCAGAGTGAAATACCAGAGGAGTGTGTTCAAACACCACCTGGGCGTGTGCGTGTGTGTGTGCGTGTGTGTGTGTTAGTTTGTTTTTTATAGCGCAGTAACAGAGCAGCCTTATTAGAAAGCTTCCTAGTTATGAAGAGGGACACAGGAAGCTTTCTAGTAACAGAACAAGGAGGAAAGAAGCTCTCCGTTTCATGAGGAAGAAAGAAAAAAGTTTTCTAATTCAGCAGCAACAAAGAGTGAAGCATCCTAGTTACCGAGGAAGGAGGGAGGAAGCGTCCATATTAGGAAGCAAGGAAAAGGGAAGCTTCCTAATAGTGAGAGGAAAAAAGATTTTATTGAGCTGGGACAAAAGAAGCGTCCTATTTAGGGAGAAGAGGACGATGGACGATCTCTAATTAGGGATCAAGGAAGAGTGAAGAATCCTTAAGGAACAAGGAAGTAGGAGGTTAGAAACAAGAATCCTTGTTAGGGACAAAAAGAAGAAAGTATGCTACGTAATTAGGACACAAGAAAGACTTAATTAGCTTGGTTACAGAGCAAGGAAGAAGGAAGCTTCCAAGTTTAAGACAAGGACTGAATCTTCCCAAATGGAGAGCAACAAAGAGGAAGCTTTCAATTTCAAGAGGAACGAAGGGGAAAAGAGTCATTAGGGTGCAAGAAAGAAGGAATGAAGGAAACAAGAAGCTTCCTACTTGGAATGCAAAGAGGGAAAACACTTTCTGGATATGGAGCAAGGAAGGAAGAAGCTTCCTATTTAGGGAGGGAGGAATTAGGGAGCAACTAAAAGTGATCTAGGGAACAGTGAAGAGGAAAGCTTCCAGATTCCTTGTTATGGAAGACAGAAAGAGAAGGAAGTCTCCTCATGGAGAAGCATCCTAGTTACCGAACAAGGAAGCTTCCAAGTTTGGAACGGGAGAAGTGGAGGCTACATAATCAGGACACAATAAAGAAGGAGGCTTCGTAGTCAGGGAGCGAGGAAAGAGGAAGATTCCTAAATACAATGCACGGAGGAAAGAAGCTTCCTAGTTTGGGAAAAAGGAAAGAAAGAAAGGAAGGATACGTGACACAGGAAGCTGCATTTTAGAGGAGCAAGGAAGGAGGAAGCTTTCTATTTTGAGAGGAAGGAAAGGAAACATATGTTGGGATGCAAAGAAAAAATAATCTTCCTTTTTAGTGAGGAGGAAAGTTAGAACTGTCCTAGCTAGGGGACAAGGAAGGGGGAAGATTCATTTGTAAGGGTAAAGGAAAGATGAAGCTTCCTAGTTAGGACACAATAGAGAAGGAAGTTTAGTTAGGGATCAAAGAAGCATCCTATTTAAAGAACAAAGAAGAAGGAAGCTTCCAGATGAGGAAGCAAGAGAAGAGGATGACTCCTTAGTTTCCAATGCGGGAATGAAGAAAGTTTCAAAGATGCAGAAAGAAGCCTCCTGCAGCAAGTAAGGAGGATGCGACCTAATTAGGACACAAGAAAGGAAGAAGTCTTCTAGTTCAGATCAACGTCCTCGTTACGGAGCAAAGAAGAAGAAGGATGCTTCCAAGCTTTAGGTAACAAGAAGTGAGCAAGATTCTTGGATGACGACAGAAAAACTTGAGCTCATCCTGAAGGTCTCTCAGATGCCCTCTCACCTCCACGCCGTCCGTGAATCATCAACTGATGGGACAGAAATATTTCACACAAAAAAAAATTCAATTTCCGCAAGTTAATTTAGTTCTGCGAGGCGGCGAGCAGCCAATCTGAGTTTAATTTGTGCAGGAGGGAGAGGTGACGGAGGAGAGGTGACGGAGAGAATATTAACGAGGACGGACGCAGCTTTTATTTAAAAAAAACTTTTTTTTCTTATTTATAAAATGAAGTAATGTAAACATCCTCCACACTCCTCCGTGCACGTCCCGTCCAGACGCCGGGATGAGACGCTTTAAGTTTTTCTGACGTGCGACCGAACTTTGTCTAATTGCGGTTTCCATAAATAAACGACGTATAGAAAACATGTCAGACTGTGGTGTGAATGATAAGCTACAACGCCTGATATTGGAATTTAAATGGGTTTTGGAAACGCCGGCTTCCCACTCACACATGTGGCTGAGAGATAACACTGGACTGTGTGTGTGTGTGTGTGTGTGTCACATCACAGATAATGTTGTTTCTGCCTCAGGAGGAAAATATTACACTCAGGATTTGACCGCTGACAGACTGTTGAGTTTGTGTTTCAGAGTCGTGTTTCTGTTTTCCAACGGCCTGTGAATGCATCGCACTTTTCAGCTGCGGCCTCTGAGCTCGATGACTTTATTGTCCTTTGGAGGACAAGGTGTCCTTTAGGTGCTTCTTCTACCGACTAAAGGAGGCTTCTTCCTTCCTTGCTCCCTAATCAGAAAACATTCTTCTACCTTCTTTTCCTTCTTTTTGGGGCGGCTGTAGCTCCGTTGGGTAGAGCGGATCGTCCTTTAACCACAAGGTTGGCGGTTCGATCCCCGGCTCCTACAGGCTGCATGTCGAAGTGACACTAGACACTAAACTCCAAGTTGCTCCCCGGGCACTTACAGCAGCCCGCTGCTCCTAAAATACTTAAGATGGGTTGAATGCAGAGGTCAAATTTCATGAATGAAGCTGTACCTGACAAAGTAGGTTTTGTCACAGAACTTCCAAATCAAAGGTTACGCCACTTCCGATACTTCCGGTTTGGCGTAACTTAACAACGATCTTTTCCTAACCCTAACTAAGTCGTTTTGTTGCCTAATCCTATAACTAAGTTGTTTCCTGTGAAGACGGAAGTTTATTTTGAAAAGACTGTATGCATGTAACGAGCAGACACGTGTTGCTGGACATTCGTGGGGGAACGAACAAAAAATGAGGAACAACTTTTAGTGAGATATCATGCGAACCGTAACCTGCAGGTTGTGTAACTGAAGACGTGTTATTGGGTGCGTTTGATTCGTCATCCTGGCTCTAACCTCCTGACAGTGGGGTGGGCAGAGCATCACCTTTCACCTCCTCAGTCTGCTGGGAGCAGATGGAGGAAGGAGACGCTCCGTCACCTTCCTCCTCAAACACACCGAGGTGACAAAACCATCGTCGCGTCGTAGGTTTCATCCGTCTGTTACAGTGATGGCTTTTTTTTTGGTCACAAATGTCCATTATGAATATTGTGGCTTTGAGTGGACCGTGATGCAAAGAGACACAATGTTCAGTGATATTTGGCACTTGAAGACTGCTCTCCTTAATAACTGACCAGCGTGAGAACGAGGGATGCTCACCGTCTAATACATTTTCTTATCATTTATTAGCAAATCCAGCTGCCTATGAAGTCCAACAGTGCACAAGCTTTCAATGACGAGTTAGCTGGGAATCTCGTCTAATTTTCCCATTTGCTCACACGCTGTATTTTACACTTTGCATTTCACTGGATACTTTGCACATGCTGTAGGTATGAATGGAAATATAGGGAGGGAATGCTGGTATGATTGGAAATGTGGCGTGTATGAGGACTTTTTCTCGATTGCACGATTGATCCGACTTGAAAACAATCTCCTCAACAACTTAAAGCTGGCTCATTCACTCGTAGTTTATTAAACTGATTTTGTCTGTGTAAGTGATAATTAGGTGATAAACTTCCAGCTTCTTTTACCTGCATCAGAGAGATTAACGCTCCCACATCTTACCAGCTGCTGAGGACTGTGAGTCGGCCACATCCTCTCCTTTCAAATACCTCAAACAGCCCATGACTAAGCGGCACAAACACCGACATGTAAAATGCCAACATAAGGCTAAAGTAACTTTGGATCTATTAGGGTCACTGTTACCTAACTAAGTGGTTTTCTTGCCTAAACCTAAATAAGTTGTTTCCTGTGAAGAGGGAAGTTTATTTTGAAAAGACTGTAAGCATGTAACAAGCAGATATTGACACGTGTTGCTGGACATTCAAAGGACAACCAACGAAAAATGGGACCGAAATCCCGGACGAGCCCCCCATTTGTTACAACCCGGCTCAAAGGTTGCAACAAAAATGGGAGACCAGACAAGTTTTAAAATAGTAAAAGGCATTTATTTAACCAACTAACAATAAATAACTAAACAAACGTGGAAAGTCAGTAACCAGTAATGTAGGCATGTGTGGGCGTGTGAAAATGTCTGCAGCGAACAAAACCAAAACAGGTGTGCCAGCCAAGGAAGAGAGATCCTCTGTGGGAAGAGAGGGAGCTTTTATATCCCCACCACACCGGGCCCAGATGTTGCTCATCAGCCTGACGACCCTCCACCCTGCAACACAAAGAGGAACCAGCAAAAAGACACAGGACACCTAGTGTAGTGGAGGGGTCGTCACACTTTTTCGTAAGATATCATATGAACCGTTGTATGAGGACACGTTGAGGTGATGGAAATGCACTGATTCACATTTTATTTTGCCATAATTATAGAAATTGATTTGAAGTTTCAGTAACAATACAGGTAACTAATGTCAGCCTAAAAGTTCGAACATTTGAGTTTTCTCCTCTCTTATTTTCCTCAGCAGATTTTGGATTTCTTGCTTCTGTTCTTCTCGGCTCGAACACGAACAGATTGTGATTCCTCTAATGGGATTTAGCTGTTTGATTTGTCTGACTCCGGTTTATATATTTCTTTATTTAGTTGTTGTTGTTGTTGGGTTGTTTTTTTTATTTTATTCTGGCTGCTGCTGAACAGAAATGTGTTGGCCTTTGATTTGTCTTTGACAGCTGGGTGCAGCAGAGCCAGACGAATCATACGCTGTGTTCAGGCTCCTGATGGAGCTTTGTACTGCTGGTCTGTGATATGTGGCTGATGAAACCTTGATGTAACACGAGCCCTCTGAGCTGTTTGTAAAGTATTCAACAAACACCGTCAGGACATGTTGTCGGCAGCTCCAACCCTGTGATCCGGCACTGTTTACCCTGTTTAGAAGAAATGATGTTATCCTTCAACTCCGGCACTTTCTGGTCTGAAATGAAACAATGACTGAGAGGTTAAAATGCTGACTTCCAGCTTTACATCGAGGTTGTTCACATCCATATTAAAGTTCTGCTCAGTTCTAAAACTGAGACCACGATGCGACCCAAACCTAAATCTGGTTCTGCCAAAATCCTAGAAGATCCAAACCCAACTCACGACCCAAATATATATTTTAGCTTCCTGTCATTTCATTACAATCCTAGATAAGTCTGTTAAGATTTTTGTTTCTAGAGTTTTATAACACTTTGTCTAACAGGGAGTTAAATATCACCATCTAACTAAACCCCAAACATGAGGGGGCGTTCAGGTTCATTCTGTACACCTGAGCGTCCTCTGCTGTGTTTTAATGCATCACTGATAGTTAGAACTGATGAGCCTGGAGGTCGCTTTTCTCTGGTGGAAGGTTTCTTCTTCTCCGTCCTTCACACATTGATTTTTCACCGCTGACTCCCCTGATGGATGGAGCCCGTCTGAACCTGGAGGTGTGTCTGTATGTGTGTGTGTCTATGAGCAACGCCACATGATTTGTGACATCCAACCGATAAACCACAGCTTGTTTAACTGGAAGGAAGAGGGAAATGGCTAGCATCCACCAAAAGAGAAAGAAAAATAACCCTTCCAGTAAGTCCGAGTGTGATTCACACGTTGATATGTGGAAACACGCCACTCATATTCACCGTGTTCATGAAACGATTTGAACAAATGTTGGAGCTTAAATAAATTGTTGTTGTCACTGATGGACAAACTTAAACCATCTGACCACCAAGCATAATATGTATTCGACTTCTGATGTTGAAAATACAACCTCAAGTTTCATTTGAAAGCATTAAATTCCCTCACAGTGTCATGTAGATGTGTAACTCCTGCAGGTTTACACTGAGGTCACTGACTGACTCAGCAGTTTGAATCCAAATCTGTTTCCAGTTTCACAGCAGTTGAAACGATGATCTCAGAGACGAAGCCTCACAGTTAAACTGAAACACTCTGCAGGAGCATGTTATCCTTGGAAAAAACAGCCGTATTAAAGCAATTTAGCGCCGCTCTAACAAAGACTGTTTGTGACAGTCGGGCAGCGAGCCACGGAAACTCCAGCGATTATACATCTGAGGGACTGTTGTGCATTGGAGTGTGCATGGCTTCATCAGTGTGTGTGTGTGTGTGTGTGTGTTTGCATGGTTTGTGCATCGGGATTAAAATAAAATCATGGCTTTGATGCATTGCAGTGTATTGACGTCAGGATGGAAAACCAGCTGCTCTGTTTTTTAAAAGTTTGAATCTCTTAATATCTATTTTATAACCATCAATAGAAATGTAATAATCTCCATTAACAACGTATCCTCATACAACAGTTTGTATAATATGCGTTCTCTTACGAATGTCCAGCGACACGTGCCAATTTACGCTTGATACATGCATACGGTCTTTTCAAAATAAACTTCTGTCCTCACAGGAAAATACTTAGTTAGGTTTAGGAAAAGGTTGTGTTTTGGGTTAAAATAACTACGAAAGTGGTGTTAGTTAAGTACGGAAATAAATAAATCAATGTTGGCTTCTGGTTTCACACGGGAAGCGAAACGAACAGCCACCATTTTGGACTGAATATGCTTGCTATATTTATAATATTTTATTGTTCAACACAGGCCATTTGGGTAGAATATAACAATGGAATAGAAATCATTTTGTTTTACTTTTGTACGGCACTTTTTATGCGGACGTCTTACTGGCGTCCGGTAGTCGCTTTCAGTCCGAAATGGCGGAAGCGTAGCTCTGCTGCCGGGCGCGGATGTTGCAATGGAACGAACAATTGACTTTCACTTCTTGGCAATACACGTTCTTTGTCCCTATATGCTGCGTTTGTCGCTCTTTGTACTTCTTGGTTCACGATTACGTGGATTAAATATGAGGTGATTTCATGAGATATATACGAATTACAGTGATTTACTTTTCATAGGTATAGTTATGAACATTGTATGAGACCAGCCTGCCATTAAACACAATGACGTCATGTGTATTTTCATTTAAACGCGTGGTTCACAGACATTCATGTCCTCCTCAGGATGGATTGTAATAACTTTGGTGACTTTTTTATCTCAGCGCCATCATCAGGTCAACATTTTAATGTGTCCAATACTTTGGTTTATCACCAAATACCTGCAGAACTAAAGATGTTCTCATCAGCCTCAGCTGCACTTTGTGTTTACTGTGAATTCCCTGATGTGAGCATGCTAACATGCTAAACTAAGTTTCTATTTTTTCTCTTTTAGTTGTGAGTCTCTGTGTTTAACCTGTGTGTTCTAGTCCTCGACTAACGCCAGCCTCTCCTCGTGTTCGTCGAGGCCCCGCTGTCTCCCATCATCTACCTCCCGCGGCGGCAGAACAAACAGCGTGTTCGTTCATTAGCCGGCCGTGTCTCCTGCAGGCCGAGATTTATCCCGAGCCGAGGATGAGGAGTTAATCAGACTGTTTGGGATCTCCTGCTGCCTGCACACCCACATCACTGGACACGCATATGTTTAATATTACAAACTCCGACGTATGTTTGACTGTTACACAACGTCAAGCTCAGAGGACTCTGAATGTGAACTGGCAACATGCAAACATCTGATAACACCCGAGATTAAACAGCGTCACAAATCTCTCTAATGAAACTAACGGCTTGGTGTGGAGCCTTATTGCTGTGCAGATCTGTGGTGGTAGAAAGTGTGACTTATTATCATCAAATAATAAATTATATTTCGTTAGGTCTATCGGATACGCATGTTAATGTCTTATTGGTTAAAGGGGCCGTGGCTTCAGCCAGCTGCAGTTTGTTAAATGAGACAGAAATTAAAGCTCCACCTTTAAACTTCTGTTCACATTTAGATAATTTAGCTTCTTAATATTTGCTCTGAAAACTCTCTGAGATCAAGGAAACATATCCACGAACGTAATAAAAGCTAAAAAAAACATCTGAAGTGATTAAAAACATGTCAACAAGTTCATTCTGCACTGAAGTGTGTTTTCCTCGCTGGATGTCAGAGCAGTCAGCAGGTTATGACATCACCGATGGCGGTCCTTCGCTCCACTCTGCACTCTGATTGGTTCTGATCTGCTGTCATCGTCTGACTGAAAAAAAAGAAGAAAACTGCACTTAACCTCCGGTGATCTCCACATTATGACAATTTATCGGAAAACGTTCCCCTCTGCCAGCCTGACACACACACACGCACACACACACACACACACACACACACACACACACACACACACACACGCGCACAAACACGCACAAACACACACAAACACACAGACTTCCCCTCAGGTTGACGGAGAGGTGAACTCATTATGATGGAGGCTAACACAGAAAATATGAGTCAGCCAGAGTTCAGTGAGAAAAAATTGACACCTGAGGTGAGAAAAAGCAGTATTGCGTGTGGGCGTGTGTTAGATGGACACACATTGGATTTCCCCACAGAGAGACAGACAGACAGACGGACGGGCATGTTGATCACTAGGGACCTGGACCTATCTCGCTCTCCCATCATGCCTTGCTGCAGGCAGGACTCACCTCTGCTCACCTTGAGTTGTGACAGACAGAAAGATGGATCAGCTGACTTAGAAAAAACACAAAAATATCGTGCAAAACACTACAATATTTATCAATACACTAATCTAGTAATATTCAAAAATTCACAATAACAAAACTTTGCAATAAACACAATTTAACAATGTACAAATATTAGTAATTTACAAAATGTAGCTTTATAAAATGAGGGGATTGTACATACTGTACATGTATGATTTTATGCTGTGAGGTGGACATAGTGCAAGTAGAAAATGTTTATATTAGTCTTTAGTCTGTAAGGGAGGGAGGCGTATAAATACCACAACATTACGATACGCTACGCTACGATACGCTACGATACGCTTTATTGTCCCCTTGGGGAAATTTATTTTGGACTCAGTGCTGCTCACCATCAGCTGCCTCCACAGCAGCATCAATACATAGAACAAAGAACAGCCCAAATGTAAACAAAGAAACACAAACAACATACTGTATATTGCACGTTACTCATATTGCACAAGATCGATTTAAAAACAGAATAAAAAGAAGATAAAAATAAGAAGACCATGACGCTATTGCACAACCATCAGCCTCAAGAAACATTATTTAAAATTTAAAATTTTGATCGAGGTGGGCACAAACGAGTTCTTAAAACGGTTCAGTTTGCATTGAATTACACGGACATTCTTGCGTGTCATGAGTATGCATTTTTGTCTTTTCGCATGTCATTTGCATGCCACGCAAACGTCTGCAGCTAGGTTTAGGCAAGAAAACCACTTAGTTAGGGTAAGGGAAAACGTCATGGTTGGGCTTAAAATAAGTAGGTAAACTAAGTAAAACACGTACGGACACAACGTAACACAACTACAGAAAAGACGTCACTAAAGTAACTTACAAAACAAAACACTGTACACCGTTACCATAGCATTTATACGCTAATGTGTTTACATCGCAGTCAGTACAGAATATGGCGTTCAAATGACACATGTAAATCCAGAAAGGCGTACTTATTGCACGCTAAACGCCTCGTGCATTATCGTGGCATTTATACACGTTTTCGTGCGAAGGGCTGTTCACATAGAACGTGGTTCGCGTTGCACTCGCCGCAGGGTTCAGCACACACCACAGCGAGCCCAAAGTTGTGTGAAAGGCCTATGAGGCTCCACAGTGAGAGGGCAGCTTCTGTAGCGGTCCTTGTCACAGCTCCGTTGTTTGACCAGGAGGTGGTTAAGAGGATGTGAGGATGTTTTCCGTGATGCACTACAGTTTGTACAGCATCCTCTTCTCCACCACCAGCACCACCTCTAACGGCTCCAAGGTGCTTCCCAGAACTGAGCCGGCCCTCCTTCCGTCTGTTTCAGCGCCGTCTCTGATGCCACTGATGCAGGACACTGCAGCAAATCAAATTGTGCTTGCAACAACAGACTGGTAGAAGATCTGTAACACTGTTGAACACATGAAAGGACCGGGGTTTCCTCAGGGAGTAGAGGCTGCTCTGTCCTCGGTGTTGCATTTCTAGTCCAGTCTGTTGTCAAGGGGAACACGAAGACTGAAGAAAGAAAACAGAATGACTGACGGACAGTTTCACTGCAGGCTACGGAGGTCCCCTCTTTGATAGGTAGACATGAGTCAGGGTTACACGGCCCCTCTTCTTTTCATAAAAGCATATTTGCATTTATATTATGGAAAAAAAAGGAAGTGAAAAAACTTTTTCACTTCCTTTTTTTTGTTATTGCAAAATGACCAGAAACCGAGGTCCTCACTTGGTAGGTGTAGAAGCAGAGTCCACTGTTGGTATTGTAGGAATATGTGTGTGTGTGTGTGTGTGTGTGTGTGTGTGTGATGGATGCAGTGCGGAGCCTCAGGTAATAATAGCCATGATGGATTCTCACCTGGCCCGGCGAGCTGCGAGCTCAGTCGAAGGAAGATAAAGATGTGTTGGAGCTCCTGCTGCTGCTCCGCTCCGGGTCCGAGCGGGCCCCCGAGCCCGGGGAGATATTAATGACAACACCCGTAGCATCAACACCCCCATCCCTCCCTATACATACCAACACACCATTGGTCATCCGCTAACAATACTGTTTTTAGGGCAAGAGCATCAATCTGCGCGGCTCCCAGCATGTGCTGTTAATTCAACAGGGAAACGCCTGTTTGTCAGTTATTAATGAGAAATATCATCAACCTGTGGAAAACTCTTTCCTCCATCTTGAGCCAAACCATGTTTAACATGACTCTGGTCGGGAAGGTTTCTTTGTACCGTCACGCTTATCAGCTATAGTTAGAAAAAATGGCATAAAAATGTTAGAAAGCAGACGCTGGTCATGGCAATAGAAGGATAGTAGAAGAAACAAACAACAAAACAGTGAGATAACTCATTCTGAGTCATTTGTTGGTGCAGCAGTAAAAACTTTGGGTCCTTCTTCTGGGTTTACCTGAGAGCGTTGCAGCCTGCGGCCTCTTGCAGGGCACCAGAGATATTTCAGATGTTTCTGGACGCTCCGCAGGGACGAGGGAGCCGGCCTCTCTCCGTCTCCGCTGTCCTGTTTTTAGCTCCTGAATGTCTGCAGACGCTGCTGTGATTTATTCAGCCTCTCTGCTGCTGCTGCTGCTGCTCAGGTGAGAGTCGACTGCACCAACAGGATGAATGAACGGCTGTCACACCTGCTCGCTCGCTCTCACAAATACAGGTTTATTTTAGGCTGCCAGGTCTGTGTGTTTATAAATGTTTTTACTGTACAGCCACACTTTGAAAGTGTCAGTGGAAGCTGAAGCACTGAAAGGAGTTCAAGCGTCCCTGGAATTGCGTCTATATTGACGCACATTGTGGTTTAAGTCCAGTGTCCACTTCAGTAGCATTGCAGGAAGTAGTTTGTCCTTTATGTAGAGAGGTAGGAAAGTAAGAATGTGGAGGTCAAAGTGGTGCACCAGCTTGTCTAAAATTCAGGCAGGAGACCGGCAAATGCAATTAGTATTTGTGTTTTTATTAACTGTTTTGTTGCCTCATAATAACCATGAGGTATCCAGATTTTGTTTACCAAATCCACGATCTAACCTCAACCATACTTTAACTGCCATGTGAAGAGATTCTAGGAAGCAAGAATTTTAAAAACGTTGTCATTGAACATAAGCAGGCATTTTGCAGAATACTGATGATGTTGTTGTCTGGCGATTGTTGGAAAGAAGCCGAAGAGTTCATCGAACCCTTTGTTGGCGTAAAAATAGCAACATTTTAAGGACATTCCCGCGTGTTTTTAAGCTTTTTGCGTGTCATTTAACGCCACATCGTTACTGTGAAACGGCCGCAGTTAGGGTTAGGCAACAAAACTACTTAGTTAGGTTTAGGAAAAACATCGTGGTTGGGTTTAAAATAAATACGTAAACTTATGTAAACAACGTAATGTAATATTGTCACAGTTTAGTCCCTCCCCCAGCAAATACGAACAGATGTCTCAACAGGCACGTCAAACACAAGCTCTACATCTTTTCTGGCGAGTAAGTTTACAATTTGGTTCAACCACGTTATAAGTTACCCCTCAAAACAGTGACATAGGTTCAGGTTTCAAAGGACACCATGCTCCAACTCGCCCGGTTCTGAAGCTTCACCCCCGGCCACAAGGCAGTCGACCTCCAGCCAGCATGATCTCCCCACTAAGCTTGGCACTTCCTTATGACGTCACAGCAGCTCGCCCCCTGCCTCTAACCGTACAGCGCAGTTCTACGCGCAACCACGACCGTAGCTGAAGCACCTCACAGTAACATAAGTACAGAAAACACATCATAAACGTCACTAACGTAATGTAGCACCCCAATACTACAGACACCAGGTTCGGAAGCCGTTAAGGCATATACACCCAGGACACTTTGTTGTATTAAAAATCTAATTCTTTATTAGTACAGAAAATATTATTGTCACGGTTAACATCCTTCAATCCGGCATTAACCGGTTGATTGGCATTAGATAACAAACAACAGTGCAAGAGAAGCTCACAGATTATGCGCCGGGGCGCTTACTATTGCCGACAATAAACCGGGCCACAACATCACGGGGTGGACAAACTAACAGTTAAACCAAAACAAAACTAAATAAATGCATCACTAAGGCAGCGGCTCACTCACGGCTGTACAGCAAATGCACTCGGGTTTTCCCCTCTCAACTACCCTTGTCGGCCACAGCTCAGAAAACTCTCACATGAGCGAGAAACCAGGGCAGACTCAGCGCCCGCGGCACGCCACCAGCTGCCTTTTATCAGCTAATCACTGCCAGGTCACTACCTTACAGGTCCGGCCCGACCAATCACTCCCCAAAGTCAGTTCCACCAGGCTACAGTAACTTCAAAATAACTCAACAACACTTTGGGACACAAACACCAGTCTCCTGGTTGAAAGTCCTGTGTTTGTTGGATCCAACCATGTGCCTTCCCGCCCTCCATCAGCGGTCTCTCTCCCTTTTTATTCTTCATTCATTGCACTCAGACTACACGGCTGCAAAACTAATGCGTTGTATTGCACGTTAAGTTACTTACAAATTACCGTGTCATTCATACGCCACTTAGTGCAACCGGGCTGGTTTTATTTTCTGAGTGCAACATGGAGTCACACATAGAAACACGTGGCTTTAACACAACGTATTCCCTTTCCTGAAAGCTTTTATCCAGCGTTCATTTTTAGACTGGAGGCTTTCTAATGTGACTTTAATCCCCAACCTCACCAGCGTCGCTGCTGCCCTTTTATCCACACGACACTGTACAGTTACAAGACACGAGTAAGTCAGGGAGAAGCCGGCTGTATTAAATCCATTAAGCAGAAGTTACATGTATTCACCTCCCAGTCAAATACAAACATGCTTCACATCTTTATTAATTCCCTCTCACTGCTGTTCCTTCCTCTCACAGTCACAGCTCTTATAGACTTCCCTCTTTCACCACCACATTCCTCTCGACTCCCATTTCAGCGTTTATTTTGGTCGCCCCGCGGCAAGGATACGGATAAAAGGATTAACTTTATCGTCTACCAGTTTAGAGCTCTTAAACTCAGCCTGACGGCCCCCCTGAAAATTGACAAGATGGATGCCAGAGAGGCTCCATTCAATACCAGTTAAATTCATTTCCCCCGTTTATTACACAGAGGGATGTTGATGTTTGAAGCCGAAGAGTTTGAGGGCTGAAAGAGAACCGAAGCAGCAAAATGCACAAACAACATGAGGAGGTGGGATGTAATCAAAAACACATTTTAAGCTCCACTTATCATTATCTTTTAAATAGCTAATGGATGAAATGACACATGTGAACAGGGTCACTCATAAAGAGCTGGTGGAGACCAAACCAGAGCTAAATATCCTGCTGGAACATGTTTACCACAACAACTGTGTCAGGTGATCATATGTTTTTGATTTTCTACCACCAAGTGGTCAAACATTCAATTAATGCAGTTTTACATATCAGCTTTTTGGGTAATTAAATTGTATTTACACAATGAGTTTTTTTAGTCACGCAGTTTGTTTAGTAAAATGCCTGTTTTGAGTTGATATTGTCAAATACCGACGCTTTGTCACGACCGTCGGCGTTTGATGCTCACACAAAAGGCACTAGCGGTGGTAGGAGATGCACCAGGCTTTCCATTACAATGTAAACCAGTAAACGCTCAGAGAAAGTGCTGTGATGACGTAGTTTAAAGAGCGAAAGAGACACACAGGATGGGTCCAACAAACACAAGGCTTTCCTCCAAGAGACCGCTGTTCGTGTCCCGTGCGTTACGTTTCACTTTCACTTTACAATCAGCTGTTCGTCATGTACCGTGTTCACAACGTTTAGTGTCATTTTCACTGTACAAACATAGTCGTTTTAAGCCCAACCATGTAGTTCTTTCCTAAACCTAACTATAGTGGTTTTGTTGGCAGATCCTAAAGTGACACCAACGGGCGTGATGCCGACACCAAGGGGCGTGACGCCAACGCCAAGGGGCGATATGTGACCAGTTGGGATGAGAACGTGTTGGAAAGACAACATTTCAGGGGGGAGTAACCCGTCCAGTAGCTTTAGGGAAAATAGAAAGAAGCTCGGAGTGGTATTGTGACGGATTGTTCCGTGTTCACAACGTCCAGTCACTTTTTCACAGTAACATAGTAGTTTTAAGCCCAACCATGTCGTTTTTTTTCCTAAACCTAACTATAGTGGTTTTGTTTTGTTTAATTCTCAACATTGAGCACGGCTTTACTGCGACTGCAAAGTGACGCTGAGGGGTCTGACAACGCGTCAGTGACAAGTTGGGATGAGAACGTGTTGCAACAGACCAAAAGGCCAAATCAAATTCATGCTTCAAAACTGAGAAAAGAAGCAGAGTTGGTAAATTCATATAGTATTTTTCACATGAGATGAACTCACATTCAGAGATATATATATTTCACATGATGAATCAGTCATTTCAACTCTTTTTATTATTAGTTATTCTCATTCATTTGGTCTCAATATTGTCTCATAAGTGGTGGTTAAATAAATGGCGGGTGTTACTGTTACTGTTACTGTACAGAGTATGTGAGTAATTAACTGAAGTAAACAAACACGAGTTAACAGACAGATAAACACACACATGGCAGCAGCAGCAGTGAAGCTGCAGCTCGTCACCAACACCCACTCTGTTCCCAGCAGATGTCAGTGTTACATAATGACTCTCTGATGTAACACACACACTGAGCATGTGTTCACTGGCACATGAGGGAACTCAGACAACGATTTTCAGGTGGTCAAATATACATAGACGGATGAATGAACTGCAACTGTTTGGTTTGAATCACGGTGGATTCTGATACTGTTTTATATACGGAGAAAACTCTTTACTGATTTCAGTTTGAAAGACGATATAACACGACTTTAAATTTATAAGAAATAAAACACCCCATTGCTATTTCAATGCACTCAGTGGTTTTTGTTGGGACAGCCTTAATGGATCTGATGTGAGCAGTAGCTTATAGTGGCTAATGTTAGTCTCCATGCACTTGCAGGTGCAGCATTTAGCGTTATCCTGTAAATACCACTAGTGGCCTCGGTGGCCATTGTTCAGCTGCCCAGGTTGATAATGACTAGAAAAAGCTCCGAGGTCATTGAAGGTGAAAGTGTTGTTTCTGACCGGCAGGTCATGGAGAAAAACAGAACAACAACCAGCATGTGACGCGCTCACCTTGACCATGTGATGCTTTGTGATGTCAGATAATATATTTGACATGAAAGATAAGACTTTATGAACAATGTGACCTGTCTGTTGAGGACCTGGTGATGTGCACATTCAACTGATTGAATACTTGATATCACATGTGACGGCGAGGACAGCTGCTCCGCTGTTACTCCCTCTGCTCTTTGAATCAGCAGCAACAATAACCCGTCTAGCAACTAGTCAGGTTTTTATCTATCATGTTCCCAGCTTCTGCTCACAGCTAGTAAAGTCATTCTGTGAGCTGGTTATTGTTCATGTTACATGTTTGAGAGCCATGCAAAGCCAAATATGGGACTCTGAGTTTTTAAATCACTTCATTTGTTCCCAGTGCAACAACTTTAAACATCTCCATGTAGTGTTTAAAGACTCTAACATAGAATAAGATCCTAGATCTCTGGAACAACTATATCCACATTCAAATTCATATATATTTATACACATGTGGCGGTACTGATTCCCCAGACTTCAGTTGATCAGGCAGAAGACTGAGAACCAGTTCCCATCCACATAAAAATACAAAATAAAATGCCTCCTTAATAATAATAATAATAACTAGAGGTGCACTCGGAGAGCGCAGACCTCCGCCAAGGCAGGTTTCATGAACGCGTCATTAGTTACACTGCACATATCTTAAAGCCTGTGGTGCTAATGCACAGGCTGACCGGAGTTATTAAAACAAATTCCCGAAGACGGATCATGATCCAGATCGCCACCAAAATCTAATGGATTGTTCATTGTGCCGCACTCCACCCCTCCAAAACATTTCATTCAAATCCATCGCTGACTTTTGGAGTAATCCTCCAAACGGACAAACCAACAAACCAACGGCGGTGAAAACATGACCTCCTTGGTGGAGTTAATAAACAAATGCCTCTGCAATAACGAAAAAAAGGAAACTGAATTTTTTTATTTCATTACTTTTACCCTCCTTTAAAGTTTCCCCAAATGAAACAGACCAAAAGAAATGGGTATAAAGGGGTTTCAGTGAAAATCAACAAATGAATAGAATAACAAAATAAAGCCTGCAGGCGCTAGGCTATCGCTAGGCTATTGTGAGGCAAGCAAGCTCCTTGCACAAATAGCACCTAATGGCCCTGATGCAGGTAACCTAACTGAAGGGTGTATATTTTGTGTTTCCCCAACTAGGACAGTCAACACTCTCTCAATATGCAAAACACACAAAAGAGCACAAGATTCTCAATAGGGCATAAAACAGCATTTTCTGGCTTGGCTGATAATACATGTTGCAGTTAGTTGTGCAGTTTCCCACCTCTCTTAAGCCCTACAGAAAGGGGAGTAGTCGTCACACCCTGATTGGCCGAGAGTGGAACGCACCAAGCTGCTCTAAACTATCATTTAAGAGCCAACAGGTGAAGTGAATCACCCTCCAATCACTCAGCTATTCAACCAAATCAAAAACACACACCCGGGGAAAAGGGAAACGACAGCAAGCACCAGAGACGGGGAGGCTGCCACACACAGAGAATTACTTTGCCACATATAAATTTAAAAAATACAAAATACAGCGATGCACACGCTGTGTGAAAAAAGAGTAAAAAAAGAAAGACAGATTGAATCACACACAGAGATGTTCACAGTTGGAGTATCTTCAGTCCTTCAGCGTCTCGTCTGTCTGCGGAAGAACAGCAGTTAGTGCAGAGATAACACACACACACACACACTGCACTACCGCAGAGCTGTGTTTACCCCCGAGGCCTCAGTGCACACACACACACACACACACACACACACACACACACAAAACCCATACCTCCAACATGTCACTTATCCAGACGTATGTGAAGCAGCTTTGTTTTCACATCAGCCTCTACTGTGAGTGTTCCTGAAGTGTGCTGGTGTGTATACGCAGGTATATGTCGTATATAAACTCCTGGCGAGAGATACGTATCAATGCACAGCATGCAGATCAATGCTGCTTCTTTCATGGAATCTGTGGTGTTTGCCGTGCACATGAGACTTTGGCTCCCTGACTGCAGCGTTTAAGGCAGCGCCTCCTGCCAGGCAACACAAGTAACCAGTCAAATGACACCGAGCCTGGAGAGAGAGAGACGCTGTCTGAAGGACGAACTGGGGGGACAAATGTCTCAGCCTCTGCTGTCATTCATGGAGGGGTTATGAAATATGAAATGAAGGAGACGATGAGGCAGACATAACAACATAACTGACACTTGCGTCACTGAGTGGGTATTTGTTTACCGGTAGTGGAGGAAGTATTCATATCCTTTACTTCACTAAAAGCAATAAAAATACACCTGTGAGTGTTATACTACACACAGTATTATATTATTATTACTGAATCAAACAGAGTTTTTTAACTGAGGATTTTCCCAACTATCATAGTTACCTGGAAACATGGTCATATGAGAGAGCTGTGGTTCCACTGGGGATTGAACCCAGGACTTTCTGCGTGTAAAGCAGACGTGATGACCACTACACCATGGAACCTGTATCTATAATCTACGCGAGGCATAAATGTGGTTCTGAACGTACAGAATTATCAACCCGTTCTCCCGTTACTTTTAGTTTCACACGGGACATGAACAGCGGTCTCCTGGTTGATAGTCTTGTGTTTGTTTGACCCATCCACCACTCCAAAGCGCCCGCCCGCCCTTCGCGGACTCTCACGCTATTAATACTGCATCACTTGCTCCAACCGTCGAATAACACCGGGTTTACATTGGAGTTAGTTTAAAGCCCGGTTCTGTTGCTAAAGGGTGCCTCCGTGTGTCGGTTTCCAATGCCGAGGGGTTGATTAGTTATATCCTACCAACCTACTGATGATATATTAGTAATGCAAGAATTAAGTCAGGTTTTTCTTAGTTAATCCGGTGATAGTTGCCTGTAGGTCTGTGTGTACCCTGCAAACAGGAGGTGCTAGGATTTATTGGATTGTGGTACAATCCTACATTTGTTGACTTCACAACTGATGTTAGTCAGGTGGTAATAAGACAGAGTTTTGGTTCCACTGGGGATTGAACCCAGGACCTTCTGCGTGTAAAGCAGACGTGATGACCACTACACTATGGAACCTCTGTGATGTGACAATTTATAATATAATGAAGGCATAAATGTGGTTCTGAATAGTTCAGCGGTTAACAAGCTGCTTTTAGAGTCTCATAAGAAAATGAAAGTGTGTTGTTTCTTGGTTGGACTCATGCAAAACAAATTAGTTTCTTATCAACACTCACACAACGCTCAATTTCCTTTGACAGACAATAAATGCAGTTCAAATTGGGCTTTTGACGACTTCCATTTTCAGGTTTTCTTCAGTATCAAAGTAATTCAGTGATTGCTGTCTGTACATCTATATCCAGGTGTTAATAAGAGAGAAGTCTGGTTCCACTGGGGATTGAACCCAGGACTTTCTGCGTGTAAAGCAGACGTGATGACCACTACACTATAGAACCTCTGGGATATGAATGACTGTAATCTAATCATGACATAAATGTGATTCTGAATATGGTTTAAACAACTACAGTTCATATTTAAGGATCCAGACGTGTTTTTGTTGTCAAACTTGCATCTTAACGAGCTGAGCAGAGAGGTGATCCAGCTTTCTAAACTAAGGCTAGGTTTGGGTCTAGGAGACGGACAGAAACCAAGATGGAGGCGACCAAAAACCAAGGTGGTGACGACCAATAACTTAGATGGTGATGGCCAAAAACCAAGATGGAGACGGACAACAGCATGATTTCCTTTATGGCACAGTCCTGAATTTATTGATTTGACTTCTAACTCCAAACATGTTATCATAAGACAGAGTTGTGGTTCCACTGGGGATTGAACCCAGGACCTTCTGCGTGTAAAGCAGACGTGATGACCACTACACTATGGAACCTCTGTCACAGCCTTCTGTCTATCAATCAATCATCATGGACTTCACAGTGTTAATGATTGATCTGTGTGTGAAGGTGGTGTAGAACAGTCTAGCAGCTGATGTGAAAACACTGCTGCCAGAGTTGACATTTGCAGTTTCTTGGTTGACCTTTAATACTACTAATAAAACATGTGTGTTGATTAGAATTTTATTTTAAGTTCCAGACTAGATTGAAACTCACAATCTTACAAGCAGACCTGCTTCTAAACGCCTCATATGAGCCGTATACACGCTGAACTCTATATATACAGTATACTGTACTGCTACACGGACATGTGCAGAGCTTTCTGCTCGTGCGAGCAGCTTTGGAAAGGCTCATCCATCGGGTCCATATGGGGGCCCTGAGGGCGGGAAGGCGATGGTGTGTGTGTGTGTGTGTGTGTGTGTGTGTGTGTGTGTGTTTGGGGAAGGGGCACAGAAGGCTGAGCAGCATGTTTCTCGCTCAGTACGGAGTCCAACTGGAGCACCAAGAGGCTCAAACTACCTATTAATATATTTAATAAGCATGGGGGGGATGGTGGGATCTTTGTGTGTGTGTGTGTGTGTGTGTGTGTGTGTGTGTGTGTGTGTGTGTGTGTGTGTGTGTGTGTGTGTGTGTGTGTGCCAGTAGGTTGTTTAACATTGGAGTGTAAGGATAAGTGATATTTTATATGCTTCTTCTTGTCTCATCTTTTAAGTCTCATGTTCAGACTCACACCAGCAGTGGATGTATCCACTAACTAGTATAGTGTATTTATCAGAGCCTGATGTCTCTTCTTCCATTAAAAACACATCACTGAGCCTCACTGTGTCACTGCAACTTAGGGCCCTGCTGTGATGGGAGTACCACACGCTGTTCATTGGCCGAGCTTAGTGAGCGGGAGGGAGTGTAGACCTGGATGAGGGAGTTCAGGTAGGAGGGAGGGAGTGTAGACCTGGATGAGGGTCTGTAACAGTGATGGTTGTAACAGTGATGAACAGTGACATTAAGCACAACAGGTTACAGGATAGGTGTGGTGACTTCTTCAGCCTGCACATCTAACACACAGATAAAGGCAGCGGGGGACTTTCAATGACCACAGACACTTTTACAGCAGCGTGTGACGGCTGTTTGGTTGCTTGGTGGTACTTTCCCCGCCTCACATACCTGAAGAACAGTGAAGTGTTTGGAGCTGCCTCAGTGTGTCAGTTGTGTTTGGCTGCTGGTGATAAGCTGCTGCTCTTTCATGTGTCGCTAGAGGACGTTACTGCGGTTAGACAGGAAACAACTACCAGGAGCCCTGCCTGTGTGTGTGTGTGTGTGTGTGTGTGTGTGTGTGCGTGTGTGTGTGTGTGTGTGTGTGTGTGTGTGTGTGTGTGTGTGTGTGCGTGTGTGTGTGTGTGTGTGTGTGTGTGTGTGTGTGTGTGTACTCATATGAAAACCTTGTATCTTCATCTTCAGCTCCAGTGTGATCAGAGGAATTATCTGCATATAGTTTTGGAATGAAAACGTATTGACTGATATGTGCTCTCTGTCCGACACTCAGTGGATGATTAATATAAAGCTTCAGACAGGAAACGGCTGGCTACAAAGACAGGAAACAGGGGAAACTGCTAGCTTAAGACTGTCTGTTTAATTCGTACAAAATAATGGAAGTTTTGCGCTGGGTTACGGGTCTTTGGACAAAGCCAGGCTAGCGGTTTCCCCCTGTTTCAAGTCTTTGTGCTAAGCTAAGCTAACCAGCAGCTGGCTTGCGAGATAGACTTGAATATATTCAATCCTTTCAATCCTTTATCTAGTAGGTTCAACCAATTAAACAAGAAAGTTCATTAGACAAAGCTATATGTGATAGAGGTTCCATTGTGTAGTGGTCATCACGTCTGCTTTACATGCAGAAGGTCCTGGGTTCAATCCCCAGTGGAAACAGAGCTCTGTCTTATTACCACCTGGCTAACTTCAGATGTGAAGTCAACAATTTCTTTCCATTTTACATCATCCAACCAAGAAACAGCAAACTTCCATGTTTGTTGTGAGACTCTAAAGGAAGCTTTTTAACTGGTGAACTATAGAGAGATGTTCACATCACAGAAGGTCCTAGGTTCAATCTCCAGTGGAACCAGAACTCTTGTCTTATTATTCTCACACGGCTGAAGTGGTTTTGGTGGATATGTGCAAACCTCAGTAGTAAATATAACATGTCAGTGGTTCTGTAGACTATAGTGTCATCGTCTGCTTTACAGAGAGAACGTCCTGGGTTCGATCTCCAGTAGAACCAGGGTTCTTTCATAAATAGCTGAAGTCAAATATGGAGGCAAATAAATTATACCATAAGGTACAAAACACAGTATTCGGCTGTTACTACAGCAATAAAATGCTACAGAATGTTTTCTGAATAATAATCCGAGGATTATGTGCAGTTCTTAGTCTTTGGGTAGAGAAAAACACATTCAGGGGTTCCATAGTGTAGTGGTCATCACGTCTGCTTTACACGCGAAGGCAAGCCGCGTATAGGTGTAGAGGACTTTTTCTTGACCAGAAGCCTTTCAGAAAGGAAGCGTCTTCAAATCCCTCCTTACCCAAATATAATGTCACATACTTGGTTCAGAATATTTTGCTACATCTTGTGTGTATAATACAAAACAATTACATTTAACCTTTTAAAAAGTTTAAAATAAAATTAATCACAGATTTTTGGACAAATCATGTGGAAACAATTAATCTTTTAGGATGATGATAATAAGATAATAAGACCTTATGATTTAAAGATTATACATGCTACTTTTACATGCTGCTACTGGTAAAAGTTTATTTGAACTTAATAATATTGACAATAATAATAATTTATTTCTATAGCACACATGTATAAAACACAAAATAAAGTGCTCGACATCATAGAATAGAGAAACACCCTTTATATAATTATGTATATATATATATAAGATATGTATGATATATAATAATATATAAGATATTATTTCCAAATATGCCAGTTTTAAGTAAAACTGGCATAATATTTGGAAATAATATAAGTATATTAAGGCACAACAACAGATGTTTATGGTACAGATGTGTCAGCATATGAATATAAATTTATTATTTAATTTCTATAAAGTAAAGAGAGTCACAGTGTTGCTTTCAAGATATTTTATTGAACAGCTGGATTCTTAAGAATTAAACACAATCAAAACTGACAACAATATAATATATAAAACAAATGAAAAGCATATGAAATATGAAGTATATATACAGTACATAGTGTATCCATAAACACATTTACAATATTAGTACTGAAAAAATAATCAATCAACTCTGGTTTCAGCTTCTCAAATGTTAGGATTGCTGCTTCTCTGTAAACTGCCAGATTACTACCTTTCACCTTATACTACAGTATATCTCATATCCCATACTATATCATAATTTACCATAGGACAATATTATAATGCTGTACTCTAGTCTCCAAATGCTCCTGTATAGATTCTATTTACTATTATATTCTTATTTTTACTTGTATATACTTCTTTATTATTTCTGTATTTTACTTCTCTATTTATCTGTTTTTATTTCTGTCTTTATGCTGCAACAACCGAATTTCTCCGCTCTGGATCAATAAAGGTTTATCTTATCTTAATATGATTATAGTTCACAATATATACAGGATACAACTTACAGTATAACAGGGACACTAGTGTGCATGTAAAGGGGCAATTATTCTAGTGCAATAATTACATGTATTCTAGTGTAATACTTATATTTATTCTAATGCAATAATTATATTTATTCTAGTGCAATAATTATATTTATTCTAGTGCAATAATTATATTTATTCTAATGCAATAATTATATTTATTCTAGTGCAATAATTATATTTATTCTAATGCAATAATTATATTTATTCTAGTGCAATAATTATATTTATTCTAGTGCAATAATTATATTTATTCGAATGCAATAATTATATTTATTCTAGTGCAATAATTATATTTATTCTAATGCAATAATTTGGTATTTATATATTTAGAAGCGGCCCTGACGACATACAGTGTTACAGTGGTACAGTGTGTGTTTGTGTGAGAGGATATATTTGGGGTTTGGGGGTTTGGTGGGTTCACTTCCTCTTCTCTGCGACCCATCTGTCCCTTTCAGCCTGGTAGAAGTCAGACTGAGTGAACTCCATCCAGGTCATCTCGGTCTCCATGCCCTTAGCCTTGTACAAGGAGAACACTCTAGAGGGGCAGTAGATGTACTTCCCCGCCACCCCGGGGAAACTTGTATGAGTGTGAGGGCTGTGGGGACTCTGCTTTAGTGGCAGGTGACAGAACCGGCACAGGCGACCTGTTGGCAGCTGAACCGATGACTTCCTCTTGGCCCTCTCCTCTGCCACCTTCCTCCACTCAGCCCCCCTCTGCCTGGCGGCGTCCAGCTCCCGCTCAAAGAATGGAGATGCAGCAAAGTCCTCAAAAGTCATTCGGGGGTTTGTGAGGCCTTCATCTGCATATGTCTTAAAGACCTTTGTGGAGCAGTAAAAGTACTTCACTGTATTCGTCTGATAAAAAAAATGAACTGAAGAGCCGTCACCAAGATACCTAGACTTTGGCTGACCGCAGGCTAAACAGTTCCTGGTCATTTTCTTCTGCTGCTGCTGTTGCTGCTGATGTTGTTGTTGTTGTTTTTCCAGGATCTCGGTCACAATCTTCTCCACCGTGGCCCGGCTCAGTGACTCATCCTGGGAGGGAGTCACAGGTGGAGGGTTGAGAGTGGCAGGAGGCAGGGTTGTGACAGGCACACTGACTGTTTGGCTGCCTGTGGTCAAACTCTGCCACAGCTGCTGTGTCTCCAAAACCTTCTCTGGGCTGGTATTGAGTGAGGAGCTTGTGTTTTTTAATTTGGCCAGATGTTTTACATATCTAGAGATCCCGCTGAATGACTACAGTGAGAGCGTTGGTCTTCACAAGGTCATGTTTCTGAGGGGGAGACTTGTCCTGAAGCGAAGGATCCGTTTTAATCCTCATGGCTTCATCAGAGGGGTCCTGCCCTTCCTGAATGACACCTCCATCCTTCCTGGGAAGAAGTTGATGGTCTTCTTCATTATCTCCTGTGCGCAGCAAAACACAATGCATATTAAATACAAAGTTATTCATGTTAACGTTATTCAGCACTTGTAATGACTAGCATTTGATATTACACAGATAGACAGACAGACAGATTCAATAACATATTGCCATATCAACGTGATTGATTGGAATTTGTCTTAGTGAGCTCACTTATTCAGTCAAGACAGGGAAAGACAAAAATAGTAAAGCCACTGACTTACAAAGCACACAATACATTAATCAAAGTATAAAACAGCAAAACACAATGCATATTATATACAGAGTTATTAACAGTAATCATCATTTGTAATGACTAACTAACAGCATTTGATATTACACAGACAGATAGACATAAACCTGCATCTTACATGTAGGCTATAAAATAGACATAAGTTACAGTATTTACCCATTCAAAATGTACACTGAGCTTGTCTAAAATACGACTGCTCTTCCACATGTGCAAAGTAATAAAATGAGCTACTGTTAACGCTGACATACTGTATACATACACAACGTAACATAACCTTAATGTACTTAGCTAACGTTACCTTATCCAACAACAAACCCGAGTTACAACCTGTCAATGCTAAAACAACAACATGTAAGCCAACTAACTATTAGAAGAACAGTTTGCCCATTAAAACAACTGAGAAGAGTTAATTTACTACTTGAAATAATGATCCCCACTTACGTTTGATAAGTTTGACGTCGTGATAGATGACAAAGCTGTGATAAAACACTGCAGATCGTCCGATCATGTAGTCGTGTATCTTCTCTATGCTGCTGCCGATGCTGTGAGGTCTGTCACTCAAAGGTGACAACGGGGTCTCCTTACTGGTATCCAAAGGGGTCAAACAGCGCCCCCAAAATCCCACTTGTGGCCAGAAATATATGACAGCCGTAGTGATAAGGACTACCATAGAGAATGAATGGTAAAAGGTCCTGGGTTCAATCCCCAGTGGAAACAGAGCTCTGTCTTATTACCACCTGGCTAACTTCAGATGTGAAGTCAACAATTTCTTTCCATTTTACATCATCCAACCAAGAAACAGCAAACTTCCATGTTTGTTGTGAGACTCTAAAGGAAGCTTTTTAACTGGTGAACTATAGAGAGATGTTCACATCACAGAAGGTCCTAGGTTCAATCTCCAGTGGAACCAGAACTCTTGTCTTATTATTCTCACACGGCTGAAGTGGTTTTGGTGGATATGTGCAAACCTCAGTAGTAAATATAACATGTCAGTGGTTCTGTAGACTATAGTGTCATCGTCTGCTTTACAGAGAGAACGTCCTGGGTTCGATCTCCAGTAGAACCAGGGTTCTTTCATAAATAGCTGAAGTCAAATATGGAGGCAAATAAATTATACCATAAGGTACAAAACACAGTATTCTGCTGTTACTACAGCAATAAAATGCTACAGAATGTTTTCTGAATAATAATCCAAGGATTATGTGCAGTTCTTACTCTTTGGGTAGAGAAAAACACATTCAGGGGTTCCATAGTGTAGTGGTCATCACGTCTGCTTTACACGCAGAAGGTCCTGGGTTCAATCCCCAGTGGAACCACAGCTCTCTCATATTAACGCCTGGCTATAGACGTACTGTCTATAGCCACTGTCTATAACTGTCAATGGATTACTTTGATACTGACGAAAAACTAAAAATGGCAGTAGTCAAAAGCCCCATTTGGACTGGATATGTTGTGTGTTTAGTGATATCTGTAAAGGAATAGAAACGTTGTGTGTGTGTTGATAAAAAAAAGTCATTTTTTGCATCATTCAACCAAGAAACAACACACTTCCATGTTCTTTTGAGACTCTAAAAGCAGCTTTTTAACTGCTGAACAATTCAGAACCACATTTATGTCTCGATTAGATTATAAAGTATCATATCACAGAGGTTCCATAGTGTAGTGGTCATCACGTCTGCTTTACACGCAGAAGATCCTGGGTTCAATCCCCAGTGGAACCACAACTTTGGTGTTATGGCCTGTACCTTGATCAAAGGGAATTGATTGGTAAATATAAACCAAATCTTTCTTGCTCAGAAACCCCCTTCATGGTGAATCTACATAGGAACGCCACCCATCCTCTGAATGCTCTATAGCAGGGGTGCCCAATACGTCGATCGCGATCTACCGGTCGATCGCGAAGGTAGTGTGGGTAGATCGCATGGCATTAAAAAAAAAAAAAAATTTTTTTTTTTTTTCAAATAGACGTCAGCCAACAAATTGCAACACTGTTTCACCTGAACTCATCTGGAGTGGAGGATGAGATTTTGACACTACAAGCTGACATTCAGCTTAAGTCCAGGGCTCATGGACAGTTCTGGAACTTACTCACAGAGGAAAAGTACCCCAACATGAGGAAATGTGCTACCTCCTTGACTGCATTATTCGGCTCCACTTATTTATGCGAGTCAGCCTTTTCCCACATGAAGATTATTAAGTCCAAATACCATTCCACCTTGACTGATGATCATTTGGAAGTGTGCTTGAGGCTGGCTATCAGCAGCTACTGTCCGGACTATGCATCCCTGGCTGATTCCATTCAGTGCAAGTCATCAGAGTAAGGTAATGACAAAAAATGTACAGAGTTATATTGTACAATATGGGTTCATGCAGTTATGCAAGGTACACCAACATATATTGTACATATAAAGAATACTCAATATATTTATAAATAAATATATGTTTTGCATTTTTATAGTAGGTAGATCATTTTGACTTGGTCATTTTATAAGTAGCTCGCATGCTGAAAAAGTGTGGGCACTCCTGCTCTATAGGTCTCTAGTTAAGATTACAGTTGACTTCAGCCATATAAAAGAAGTCTTGGTTCCACTGGGGATTGAACCCAGGACCTTCTGCGTGTAAAGCAGACGTGATTACCACTACACTATGGAACCTGTGTGATATGGGTCATGTTTCAAGTCTGGTTCATAATTAATATGGTGCCATTAACTACGCTGCCTCCATAGTTGCTTCTTTCTTGGTCGGGCTCTAATGCACAGGAGACAAAACAACATCCGTTTATATTTAAGGATCCAGACAGAATTTTGATCTTTTTTTTTATCAAACTTGCATCTTAACAAGCTGAGCTGAGAGGGTGTTTTAGCTTTCTAAACTAAGGCTAGGTTTGGGTCTAGGAGACGGACAGAAACCAAGATGTTGACGACCAAAAACCAAGATGGCAACAGCCAAAAACCCGGATGGCGACAGACATCAACATGGTTTTCCTTTGTTTATGGCAGAGTGCTGAATTTATTGATTTGACTTCTAACTCCAACCATGTTATCATAAGACAGAGTTGTGATTCCACTGGGGATTGAACCCAGGACCTTCTGCGTGTAAAGCAGACGTGATGACCACTACACTATGGAACCTCTGTCACAGCCTTCTGTCTATCAATCAATCATCATGGACTTCACAGTGTTAATGATTGATCTGTGTGCAAAGGTGGTGTAGATCAGTTTAGCAGTTGATGTCCCCCAGGGTTCGGTGCTTGGTCCCCTCCTCATTACCTGCTTCCCCTTGGTCACATCATACGCCGCCATGGCCTCCACTTCTACGCCGACGACATCCAGCTCTATATTTCCTCAAAATCCATCACCACCGCTACACTGACCAACAATTTGGCTTAATTTATGTAATTCAAAGACTGTTTAGGAACTCCAGTATGTAGAAATATTCAAACACCATTTTAGAATAGATGTAAAGGGGAGACTCGTGGGTACCCATAGAACCCATTTTCACTCACATATCTTGAGATACTGAGATGTAGCGGCCAGGCCCGCCGGCGAGCCGTCGGATTTTTAAGATGTTCAAGAGAGTAAATAGTGGACATGGTTATAGAGGACTTATTGGGGATTCTTGTCATTCTTGTGTAACATTCACACTCAAAACTTCATTCAACACAGGTTCATTCTGGGTCATGTGTCTACTGTTTCACTGCTCAGTGACGGCAGGTAGAATGGAGATGATGGAGATATGTAAAAATATACTGGATGTATGAATCATGCATCCTCTGATGTTATCTAAGACGGGGGTTTGTGGTTTTATTTAAACCGTCTTTCTTGTGTTGCTCTTCAGAAGAAGCTTCTGTGATCCTCAGCAGCAGCAGTGTGACTCACTTCCTCTTGTCATTTTTAAAACAAGTCACCAAAAGTTCAGTCACATCTCCCCGTCTAATCCTTAAATCTCAATTTATCTCCACCATCTTAAATCCTTCAGTTCATTTGATGCTGCGAGCGACTGAAGGCGGCAAGAGGAAGGGTGGCTTCTCTTTCTTTTTTGTTTTGAGCTCCCCTGATGAGCGCCGATGAAATGACTTTGGCGGCTGCTGCTAATGCGCTATAATTGGTACGAGGAGCGGATCGCTCTGAACAATTATAAGACGCGGGAGCTGTAATCTCTGCTGAGACTCTGAGGGGAGAAAGATTCTCTCCATCTTTGGTGTCAGCCTGCTCAGTTTTAGCTTTCAAACACAGTGAAGATGTAGTTCTTGACAGCACAGGTTGTACCTGCTGCAGCCTGGAGGACTACACTTCAGACTGTCTGGTGTCAGTTGTTAGAAAGACAAACTGTCAGCTAGCAGCAGACTGACACCTGACACTGTCTCAGCTTCAGTTTAAAGGCTGTCTGCAGGTCCTCATAAGGTGTTGAAATGTCTTTGTCACAGTGTGGTACAGATGGACTCACACGCAGGACACTGACGAGAGGTTGGTGAAGTTTGAGGAAGGTTTAGGACCTGAACCAACACAATATCAGTGTGGAGGATCCAAGGTGTCGGTTCACAGACGTCCTCCATCCAATCAAATCCATAAGACCAAGAAGACTTGAAGCTCTAGTCTAAATACTTATGTCTAAATCTATAACACCCCACCGTGCAGAGGTCTGAATACTTTCTGAAGCCCCTGTGCTCCATCCAGCTCTGTCCTCATGACAGCACTAAATACAGCATCAGGATCAGCTACTGTTCAGCTATTTAAGAGCATGATGACACATTCTGCCTCCTGAAGAGATTTCCTGAACAGATCAGTCCTCTCTCTTCAGGTAGTCCTTCCGCTCCAACATGTGAGCGTTGGTTCAGTTGATCTCAGATCATCGAAGAGCGCCAGCTGTGAGCTGATGTGCGTTGGCGGGAAACCTCTGAAGTTATTTGAAACAAACAGACCAAAAATAAATCAAATGGTTTTTGAAATGAAAATAGAAAAAAAACTGTAGGGGGAGATGTATGAAATGACAATATCACAAAACTTTTTATTATTGACGGTTGTCGTCCAGAAACGTCTTCCTGTTGAGGTGAAAAGCACATATAAGCACTGTTTGCTCTACGGTTTCAGGGAGGTGATGCTGTTGCTCATCTGCTGCGCTCTGAAATACAGAACAGAAGTGTGATCCATGTCCACTGTCAGCCCGATCGCACGAAAACACATAGAAATCCCACGATAATGTGCAAGGTGCTTAGCGGGCAATAAGTACATCTTTCTTGATTTCTGCGTGTCATTTGTATTCCATGTATCCTGTACTGACTAATGTAAACACATCCACGTATAAATGCTACGGTAAGAGTTAGTGATGTGGCGACAAAGACCACTTACGGCAGGCGAGTGGGGATGTGGATGGGAACAACAAACCCCAGACTTTAAACCATGAGTGTTTGAGACCGTTGTTGACTGATATTTTGTTTTGTGTCACAATCTCCTCCTCCTCCTACTCAGTATTTTTCCACAACTCCGCCCTCACCTCACCTCACCCCACCAGTCAGCCACTCCCCCCTTATCAGCTCACCTGTCACCTGTCACCACAATCATCAGTGATCAAGCCAGTATTTAAGCCTCCCCGTTTCACTCACAGCCAGATTGTTCTTTGCCTCCATGCAAGACTCTCCAGCACTCATTCTTGGACTGATCTCCCGTTGCCGACCTCACCCGTCTCTGATTTACCTGCCTCGTCGTAATCCCGTAAATAACCTCAGCCCTCTGTCCCCGACCACGAGTTCTGCCTCAGCGTTCCTATTTCTGTCTGCTCCTCTGGGCTGTTTGGTGCTTTTCCGACGACAGTATCGCGGTGTGAGTTTCCCTGTCTGTTACCCGTTAGATCACTGTGGACTATTGACTTTGTGCTGTCACCCTCGCCATCGTGTGTGTGAATTCCCTGCCGACGCTTGCTGTTTTGTACTCCGGTTCGAGCTCCCGTACCCCCCAAAGACTCTCAAGGCTTCCAGCCTTCATCTAAAACAGTACAGTGAGTTTGTCCTGGTTCCTGTGTACGCTGTTGATAAAAGATATTACCCAAATTACCTGCCTGTGTTTGTGCTGCATTTGGGTCTAGACTACACCCGTTACAGTTTCGTAAGATATGTTAGTGATGTTTGTCACGTGACAATTCACATGTTGTATTATTGACATTTGTTTTCCGTAGTTGTTTCTGTACGTGTTTTACTTAGTTTACTTACTTATTTTAAGCCCAACCATGACGTTTTCCCTTACCCTAACTAAGTGGTTTTTTCTTGCCTAAATCTAACTGCGGATGTTTGCGTGGCGTACAAATGACACACTAAAATGCGTACTCATGACACGTGGAATGTCCATGTAATGTCGTGGTATTTATACAGCTTCCTGTGTTGCCACTGTACAACACATCACACACTATTTTTGGTGTATTTGCTGGATGAGCAGCTTTCGTTGAAATTAAATCTAGTCTGGTATCCATGGCCAAAAAGTGATTTTTTAACTCTGATATTATTTATTTCAGCTTCATCATGATCAGATTCAACACATATCTAGAACCTGGGCAGTCCTTCCAAGTAACTGAGATACATAACAAAAGCAGACAGCTGACTGAAATATAGATGAGCAGCCAGGGAGTGTTAGCGTGGAGTGAAGCTCTGGTGGGAAAAGAACCAAAAACACAGTGTTTGGATTTACTTGAGCTCAGCTGGAGACGGTTGTTGGAGCTCTTTCTCCGGTATCCTCGAGGCTCGGCTCGCTGTGAGCAAATGTTTCTCTCCCTCCATCCATCAGAGGCCTGAGGGATCCACTCACCATGTCGTCTGCTTCTTCTTGTTAATGCCTCTTCTCTCTCTGCGCCACGACGTCCAGCCCGGTCGAAGCCTGCAGGGAAGCAGCTTCTACGTCCCTCATGTGTCTCCTTATGTTGCTGCTCGTTGTTCTGCTCGGCTCCACTGATGAATTATAAAGGAGAGCAGGACGACAGAGCGGCCCCAGTACTGAGTGCATACTCAATGTTTGATTAGATTTAGGATGGAACTGAGGGCATTTCAGACCTGCAGTTTGTTTGCTTTGTTCCGATTCAAATTCACTAATTTACTACTTGTTACACTAATTTAATAATTGTTTCACCTGCCCCTTCGGTTCGTTTGTGTTCACACGGCAACAGTCAAGAGAGGACCAAGCGAGCAAGCTGCTCTCTCAGTGGTCTGAAATTTGTCTCAAAACGCTTCCTCCTCTTTACTCTTCCTCTTCTTTATTATGTTGGACCAGCAGAGCGTGCTGCTGAATGTTTTCATTGCGTTATGTTGTTAATATATTAGCGTTCATTAAATGAATACAATATCCAGCTCCAGCAAGCATCTAGACTGTGACTAGAAAACAAAGTCCTGATGCAGCTTATTAGAAGAATCTGCTGCTCCTCTGCTCTCATGAGCCTGAAGCTTATCGGCATGTTTGCATTGAGTACACAGTTCACATACTCAGCTCTGATTCCTCACATTGACACTTTACTGACAGACGACAAAGTGGTTAAGTGGTAAAGAGACTCACGAAGAGATGCACAATGACCACGAGGAGACTCACAAAGAGACTCACAACGACCACAAGACACTCACGAAGAGATGCACAATGACCACGAAGAGATGCACAGTGACCACGAAGAGACTCACGAAGAGATGCACAATGACCATGAAGAGATGCACAATGACCACGAAGAGATGCACAGTGACCACGAAGAGATGCACAGTGACCACGAAGAGACTCACGAAGAGATGCACAATGACCATGAAGAGATGCACAATGACCACGAAGAGACTCACGAAGAGATGTACAGTGACCACGAAGAGACTCACGAAGAGATGCACAATGACCACAAAGAGACTCACGAAGAGATGCACAAAGACCACAAAGAGACTCACGAAGAGATGCACAATGACCACGAAGAGACTCACGAAGAGATGCACAATGACCACGAAGAGATGCACAGTGACCACGAAGAGACTCACGAAGAGATGTACAGTGATCACAAAGAGACTCACGAAGAGATGTACAGTGATCACAAAGAGACTCACGAAGAGATGTACAGTGACCACAAAGAGACTCACGAAGAGATGCACAATGACCACAAGGAGACTCAGGAAGAGACGCATAACCATCATGACCATTTTGTTTAAATTGATTGACCGGTTGTCTGCAGGTTGTTGCTCCCGTGTGTCAGAAGACATTTGCATAAAGCTCAACCTTTAGGAGTCTTTGAGCGCAGCATGTTGTTCCAGGTTCAGTTCACAGTGAATGACGTCCTGTCTTCAGTGTTTGAGTCCGTAGGTGTGAGTTGAGTGGAAGATTTGTTAAAGAGTTTGTTTTTCTCCTCCTGGATTTCTATTCCAAGCTTTCTTCTCCTACACTGACAGACACTGACCAGCGCTAAGAGAAACTACTCTCACTTTAGCCCCCAAATAAAAAGTTAAAAGATGTTAACACAAAAATAAATATATGATCTTCTAAAATATCACGACATTTCAGCTGTGTGATCCCGTGTTTAGTGGCTCTAATCTGTTTCCCAGTGTGAAGTCTGTCGGGTTCAACATTTGAACACGCTGCTGCGTCCTCTGTTGTCTTCTGTAAGCAGACTATTAATGTCCCACATAGTGAATCCCCGACCGTCAGCCGTCTCCTCTCCTCACTGGAGCTGTGAATATTTCAGCAGTGAGCTGCAGGTTCTAGGTCAGTGTGTCAGTGTGTGATCTGCTGTGACAGACTGCAGAGAAACTGAAAGAGGGGGGGGGGGGAGAAAGTCTAAAACTACGCCGAGGAGGAGGAGAATGAGGAGGAAGAGGAGGAGGAGGAGTTCACTGAGTAAATCACCAACTGCTGATCACAGAGCCGCCTGAGTGATGATATTACTGCTCTGCTTTTAGGTTATATTTTCTAGTTTCCTGTTTTATTTTGAAAGACTTAACTTCTCCTGTCCTTTCAGTCCCGGTTCCTCATGTGTTTCAGGCCTCCTTGATTAGTTTCACCTGTCCCTCGTTAGCCCTCGCACACTCTGCACACCTGTTGCCATTTCCCTCATCAGCTCTGCCTGGCCGCCCCCCCCCCCTGCCCCGCCCACCTCCTCACCTGAATCTCATTCACTCGTCGGCAACACTCTTGTGTCTGTAGTCCACTAAAAGGTCAAATCATCACTTTCCCATAGCGCATAACCGCGAAGTTCATGATGTAAATTTCATCAGCAACTCTACAAGTGCACCGATTCAAATGTGTGGAATGTGTCTTCGTATCCAAACACATGGATCCACGTGGATCCCACAGGGGCATCTACAACCACAAAGCCACCAAACCACTAACAGACTAAAATCAACCACAAAGAGATTCACAACGACAATGAAGAAACGCAATACGACCGCAAAAATGCAAATCAACCACTAACAGACTCACAACGACCACGAAGAGATTCACAACATCCACAAAGAGACAAACAGCAACCACAAAGAGACACATGGCGACAATGAAGAGATTCACAACATCCACAAAGAGAATCACAGCGACCATGAAGAGACGCATGACGTTTTCTCGGTTTCACTATTTTCATGTCTTTGAGGATCACTAACACTTATCAAAGTGACATTAGCCGTGTTTCCATTCACATATTTATCGCGTTAGAAAAGCTTCAGGGAAACGGCAACATTTTATAAAACGTCCTCAATTGCCCAAAAACGTTTTTGTGCTTTTGCCGAAAAAAAGTTGATGCTCTAAATGGGATATGGAAACGTCTTTGCCGAATAAATTCTGACGCAGTGAGCATTTAACTCACATGACTGATCAGCTGTTTCTGCTGTCGGCGTCTTCTCAGATATTTATTTATATTGTTTTCATCTCCAGACAGCTGAAACAGGCCGATACTAGCTGACATGAAAGAACTATTAAAACAGATTCCTGAAGACCTCTCTCTATTTTTCGTTCGTAGATGGTTAGACGACCAAGACGACGTGTTTTGTGTCTAGTTTGCAACCTCTACTTCCTCTACTCTGTTTACTGGCGGATAACAGTCATAAAGCGTAGCCTATACCGCCGACCTCTGATGAAACTACGCAGCCTAGTTTATTCGTTTCAAACCAGTTGATGGCAACGCACCTAATTCACTTTTTCCTTTTGCGACATTTCAAAAGTTTACTAAAAATGTTGCTTGACACTCAAACAGAAAGCCGACTAGTGACAGCAGAGACGACTCTCTCCTTCTCCGGTTGTTGTGTTGATTCACATCTCTCTCTTGCCACTCGCTGACAGCCTCAAGTATTCTGTGTTTCTCTGTTTCTCCGAGCTGCAGCAGCTTCTCCTCCTCCTGCAGCCCTGAAGTTGAAAAGGGCAGAGCTAATGAATATTATAATCTGGCCTAGATTCCATGATAAAGCCTTGTAGGTGCTTGATGACAACGCCTATTACCATGTCTTTGAAATATGAAGTGTGTGGAGGGGGGATGTGTGTGTGTGTGTGTGTGTGTGCGTGTGTGCGTGTGTGTGTGTGTGTGTGTGTGTGTGCGTGTGCAGGCGGGATTAATTTTAGGAGGCAGTCAAAGGTCGCTGCAGATAAACAAACGGCGCCCGCTGAACTTGGAAACAGAGAGCGGGTGTTTTTCTGCTGATGAGGTTTGTTTTTGCAGCCACATTAAATCACGTTGTTTTCCAGGTCGCTGTTTGATGATCAATGAAATCAACTGGATCGTTTATTTTTACCCTTTTTTTTTTCTTCTTGTGGAGCGTGAGCAGGTTGCATGCACCTCGCTCAGGTTTTCTCAGTAATACCACACGGTGTTTGCTGCAGTGTTTGCTGCAGTGTTTGCTCTGAGTCATGTGACAGGAAGCAGATCAGATCTGGAGTATGTCAGGCTTTTAGGTGCGAGTGTTATCTAACAGCATCAGCAACACATTCAGGTTCAGTGAAGGTAGACGTGCAGATGATGTGCTGACATTCATACACCGATCAGCCGTAACATTATGACCAGCTGACTATTATTCAGTAGGTCCCCCTCCTGACTCGTGGAGGCCTGGACTCCACTAGACCTCTGAAGGTCTGCTGTGGTATCTGGCACCGAGCCGTCAGCAGCAGATCCTTTAAGTCCTGTAAGTTGCGAGGTGGGGCCTCCGTGGATTGGACTTGTTTGTCCAGAACATCCCACAGATGATCCATCGGATTGAGATCTGGAGAATCTGGAGGCCAAGTCAACACCTCCAACTCGTTGCCATCCACATGATGTAAAAGAAAACGTGATTCATCAGACCGGGCCACCTTCTTCCATCGCTCCGTGGTCCAGTTCTGATGTCCATTGTAGGCTCTTTTGGCGGTGGACAAGGGTCAGCGTGGGGCACCCTGACCGGTCTGCGGCTACGCAGGTCCGTACGCAACAAACTGCTCCTCACTGTGTGTTCTGACACCTTTCTATCAGAACCAGCATGAACTGTTTCAGCAGTTTGTGCTCCAGTAGCTCTTCTATTGGATCAGACAACACGGGCCAGCCTTCGCTCCCCACGTGCATCAATGAGCCTCGGGTCTGATCCAGTCGTCTAGACAGCACTATCTGGCCCTCGTCAAAGTCGCTCACATCCTTACACTGGTCCATTTTTTTCTGCTTCCAACACAAAGTTCAAAATGTTCACTTGCTGTCTAATATTTCCCCCCCACTGCCAGGTGCCAATTAGCAAATGCTAATACATGCTAACAGAAGATTGTGAACATGCTGAACCTGCTTAGCATCAGCATGTTAGCATTGCAGCTAATGATCTGCTTGGTGTCTTTGAGCGTGATGAACCGGTAAACCCACCACAATGTGTTTTCTCTTCCTGCTCCATTTTCTCTCCCAGTTTGACCTGGAAATAAAAAACACGCCAACGGGTATGAATCACCCTCTGCGGTCCCTCTGCGGTCCCTCAGGGGACGTTCATCACGTCCCCCATGTGCAAATAGGTTACTCCAATCTATCAAAGTCACCTTTCCTTCCTTCTGTAGTTTTTTAATAAACCATTAAGATTGTTCCACTGTTTATATTAAACTATATCTCCTGGAACAGTTTGAGGACAAACTGATGTCAGTCACAATCACAAAGATGTTTATTTCCCACTTTGTCCTTCTCGTCTCTCAGGATGTCAGCTGAGGGCAAACAGACAATTTAAAAAGTGGTTCCTCAGAGCTGAAGGAGCAGCAGTACTTTATTCTTCCAGTGATCAGAAATAAGTCTTAAGCAGTTCAGCTCGCTCACAAATTAGAACGTCATCAAAAGTGTGAATCCAAACTGTAACACCATCTCCTCCCGTCTGTAGGCCACCTCCCTGTTCATCTGCTGCTCTTCATTACAGTGACTGTATAAGGACAAACAGTAGACATTAGCAGCTTTAATCAAACAGGAAGTGAAGATGTGACGGTGAGCAGGGACAAATTTGTGAGCACAGAAATTAACTCGTACCACTACTGCAATATTATCCCAAAAATATGTATTTATCTGTTTCTGTTCGGTTTGTTTACTTTATAAGATACTGATTTAGAAGATACTATTTATTCTACCAGCTCATAGTGAAGTCAGACGGACAGGATCATCAACGAGGGGAGACGGGAAATATAAAACATTGATCCACAACATTTACTCAAACTTCTTCTTCAGTTACAGCAACTCAACAGTGGACTGATCTCCCTCCAGATGTTAGAGGAATATGTTGTCTCAGCAGGAATCTCTCTGATCCATCAGAGGCTGCTCTTTCCCTCGCCTCTTCCCCATAACCTGTACCGTACAGGCTACATGGTCCGAAAAATATCCGGAAAATGTCGAAAAAAATTTCCGAAAAAAAAGTCCGAAAAAATTTCTAAAATTGTCAGAAAAAAAGCCTAAAAAAGTCAGAAAACTGACCCAAAAAAGCCTGAAAAATGTTCTAAAATTGTCTGGAAAAAAAGCCTAATAAAAGTCAGAAAAATTGAAAAAAAAAGTCAGAAAGAAATTCAAAGAAATGTTAGAAATGTCCTTGATTATTTTCACCTGTCCCCCGTTAGCCCTGCACTCTCAGACCTCTGCACAACTGTTGCCATTTCCCGTATCAGCTCTGCCTGGCCTAGCTCGTCATTACCGCCAACAACATGTAGGCGTGTGCGCTGGAGTGGACTGTGGTGAATTGTGGGATACACTTCACTCTGAAGTGGTGTTAGGATGAGTGTGCTTCAACTGTGGATGTACTGGATGTTGGCATTTTCCAGATGTGGGACACACTCGCCTACCTGAAGCTACCTGGGACAGACCCTCTGGGTAACATCAGCTTTATCTCTGTTTCTGTACTTCCGACAACTCCGACAGAGTGAGACCTCTTCTCAGATGTCATATCTGTGTTTTGGACTCTGTTTACTCACCATCTATGACACAAACATGAAGTTTTACCTCATCTCATTTTCATTGTGACGCCCCTACAGAAGCAGGATGTAGTTTGGCACCAACAACCAGTTATGGCCTTTGATTTGAATTTATGTTGTTAGATAAAGTTACTTATTAAATCAAGAGGAGAAATTAAAGGCAGAATCAAAAAACAATAAATCTCATCAAAGACTTTAAAAAGTTTGTCGGCCTCAGGTGACTGAAAGGACTGAACAAGGAGACGCAGCGCTGCATGTCTGCCGCCACAGGCTGCTCGACAGTGATGGAACATCCTGTGTGTGTGTGTGTGTGTCTGTGTGTGTGTGTGTGTGTCTGTGTGTGTGTGTGTGTGTGTGCGTGTGTGTGTGTGTGTGTGTGATGGCAGACGACCAGATGGCTGATGGGAGGAGACTTGACAGGAGAGGTGAACTGTACCAGAGGGGGACAGCTGAATGGAGAAACAGACAGACATACGTAGTACACAATATTTGATCTATGTTTGAAAAGATATGACTAAAAAAAATTTGAATATAGAAATCTGCATTAAAATCTGCTTTTGAGAGTGAATTTTTCAGCTGAAACGCTCCCAGAGAGATCAGACTGGTGTGAACGTTGAGGAACACCGTGATGATTTCTCCTCCTGCTGCTCTGGTCCGATCACACTGAGGAGGCGTCTCGCTGTTTCAAACCAATAATAACACAAACATGATGAGCCTCTTTCAGACGTGTAGTACGGAACATCGCTGGCATCATCTGTCTGTGAAACTGGTGGATTCAGACGTTGGTGCTTTAACCACTTTATATGACATGATAATAAGTTAGACTGGTCTCATACACTGTCCGTAGGACAACCTGGTCTCATACACTGTCCGTAGGACAACCTGGTCTCATACACTGTCCGTAGGACAACCTGGTCTCATACACTGTCCGTAGGACAACCTGGTCTCATACACTGTCCGTAGGACAACCTGGTCTCATACACTGTCCGTAGGACAACCTGGTCTCATACACTGTCCGTAGGACAACCTGGTCTCATACACTGTCCGTAGGACAACCTGGTCTCATACACTGTCCGTAGGACAACCTGGTCTCATACACTGTCCGTAGGACAACCTGGTCTCATACACTGTCCGTAGGACAACCTGGTCTTATACACTGTCCGTAGGACAACCTGGTCTCACGGTCAAATACCATTACAATTTGACATGTGTCCGCCACACAAATATCCGCAGTTAGGTTCAGTTAAAAAAAACACTTAGTTAGGTTAAGGAAAACATCATGGTGGGGCTTAAAATAAGTACGTAAACTAAGTAAAATATGTAAACGACGTAACACAACTACAGAAAACACGTCACAAACATCAATAAAAAACACGTCACTAAAAACGTCACTAACGTAAGGTTACAAAACAAAACACCGGTCAACAACAACGGTCTCAAACACACGTCTCATAGTTAAAAGTCCTGTCCACTTCTACCACTCGCCCACCATAAGTGGTCTTTCTTGCTTTTCCTACTACGTCATTAACTCTTACCGTAGCATTTATACGCGGATGCATTTACATTGCAGTCAGTACAGGATACATGGCGTACAAACGACACGCGGAAATCAAGAAAGACGTACTGATTGCACGCTAAACGCCTTGAGCATTATCGTGGCATTCAAAAGCCTTTTTGTGCTCACGGGCTGCATGGCTATACCTACGAAAAGCAATGCACTGCAATTTGTATATATCCCACAAAATCAATGCGTAAGCCATGTAATTGTGAACAAGTAGCAGCGAACGCTTCGTAGGGAGGAGGTCGGGGTGGATGGGTGGGTTAAAAAAGACCAGTGAGACGGTGTTTGTGTGAAACCAGAAGTTGATTTATTTGTCACATAACGTCCGTACTGAAGTAACGCCACTTCAGATGATCTTTTCCTGCTTCCATTTACATGATCTAATGAATAAAAGGTACCAAATGAAGTACTCTATTGGTATGGGTATCCCTTTAAGGGTACTGGTATCATCATTTTTTAAACGATAATCAGCCCCCCCCCCCACACACACACACACACACACACACACTGAGACCTCGTCCAGATGGGCCGAGCGAGCGGAGCGTCACCGGAGGAGCGAGTCACCGTGGCCCCAACAGATTTTGGCCCCAGGACCGTCTCCGCCCCCCCGCGGCCTCCTGGAGAACAGCCAGACGACGAGCTGCTTCACTCTGCTGCGTGTCAACATTTAACCCAAAATATCAGCCGCACATTATGAGACGGATGATTCTCTCTCGATGGCTGTGGAGCACGAACCTGTTCCAGACCTCTGAGTCGCTGCCAGCTTTCTCTTGTTTCTGACGACTCCAGCAGGTCTGGTGTTCTGGTGTTCGTTGGCTTCTGTTTCTCCAGCTGATCACAACTTTGTGATTAAGAAGAGAGACGTCATCTCTCTGAACCAGAGACACAAACATGGTGACATGAAGTGTGGATGAGATGCACGCAGATGTATGGGACGTACCATCCAGGAGACCGCTGCGTCATGTCGCAATCAGCTGTTTGTTCGTGTTCAGTTTTACTTTCACTCTTCAAACGTAGTAGCTTTAACCCCAACCATGTCGTTCTTTCCTAAACCAGACTAAAGAGGTTTAATCCTAGACTGACATAGCGTCAGTATGTGACGAGTTGGGATGAGAACGTGTTAACATAATTGATTGAATCTCTCTTTTTTCTGTGTTGCAGGTTTGCCAGCAGCTGTGAAGAAGACACACACATGTAAGTTCTCTGTCTGATCAGCTGACTGTTGGATGGGGATGTGGGAACTGGGGATGAATCACTGCTACTTCTGGTTTATAAGCTCACTAAAGACGGTGAATGTTGGGGTGAAGGAGTCATTTAAGATGCTGGTTGTGAGCCCAGGAGCTGGACTCAACTTCCCAGACTCCTTTGCTCTGGAACAGGCAGGTTTGTTTAAGAAATGAATGTGTTTAGGTGTGTTATCTGTTGGTGACCCATAATCCCCAACACAATGCTCTGTACCTTCAGCTTTCACTGGTGCGTGTGTCAACATTTAGAGAGATCTGTCACCTGTTTTGCTTGGGACTACTTCTTTGATAGAAGGTACTTCAAGTCCTACAAACTGAGTTGTATTCACCTCGATTGTATCTGGGTAGATGAAGCAAAGCTGTGCATGTCTAGACACCACTAGAGGTTCAGTAATTTGAACTATTTCTTGGTGTAATTTGGGTGAACTGACCCTTTAGAGCCTCTTAAGGGGAAGCTGGTCTCAGCTGAACAGAAACAGATTCACTAGATGTCATTTTAATGCCGCTCTCTGCTCTCTGCGGTGCTCTGGAACTTTAGGTTTGGCTCATTAGAAGCAGTTTTTGCTGTAGAACATGCGAGAGTTGTGCAGAATAGACGAGGATGAATGTGTGACGGGGGACTGCTGCCAGAGTTGTCTCTCTCATTAGAGCTGATAAGGATGGATAATGAATGTGAGATCCTCCTGCAGTCGTCTGTGCGTGGGATGATCGGAGGGAGAGAAAACGCTGATCCTTCAGGCGCCGTGGAGGCATTTTCCAAACAAGTCGTATAACGTGCTGCTGTGAATCTATTGACTGGGTCTGATGAGGGGAGGCGGAGAGCTCCGCCGCCAGAACGACGAGCCTCTCCAAGCGTAAATCGTCCCCCTGTTCTGCCAATTTGGAGGAAGAATGGAGCTCCCGCTGCTCCTCAGTTTCCTCTCTCAGCTGGCAGGAGTCGCTCTCGCCTGCAGCCCTCTCGTCTCCGACACACTGATGTTTACTCTGCCCGCCTGTTTTCAGCCTTAATCGTTTCCAATGATGCTCCGCAGCTCAGCTGGGATTTGTTTTATGAAGCAGAGTGGGATGTTGCTGCACTTCAGTCCTTTCACTGATTTAACTTTCTTTTTTTAAGGAAGTTTTCTGTTTTTCTTGTTCCATGGAACAACAAGAAGTAAAAGCATTGCTCAGGGCCACTTAGATCCCGTAGTGTTGTAGTGGAGGGTCGATACAGCAGGTCAGCTGAAGTCATGTTAGTTTAAAGTTAGACGCTGGGTGGGCTGTCAGTAGACACAACACACTCGGCTCCTGATTGGACGAACGCCTTCCCTCCGTTGGCTGCTGCTCCCAGCTTTCAAACCAGAAACTTTGCGGCTCGTTTGGAAACTTTCTTCTCTTATGTCACAAAAATAGTTCATCGAAATGTGTTTCTGAAAACATTTGAGGCGAGAAATAAGCCGTGTAGACTAGACCTCAACTTTATGCAAATGAGGAACCGCTGTCGTGACGCTCCGTCTCTCGAATCGCGCCGCCACGCTACCAGAATGCATTGCTGCACGGCTGCTTACATAGACAATGAATGGGAAGCGTGGAAAGGACGGATCCTGTGGACACGTATCATTACTCCCAACTCATCAAATAGCGCCGCTTAGTCAGAGCCCTCAGCATCGGAGACCGACGCACGAGGTTCCCCTCTTGCATTACTTTTGGACGGACCAGGGACGGTGTGTCAATATATGCTCGTTACATGCATAGTGTCCTTTCAAAATAAACTTCCATTTTCACAGGGAGTTAGGTTTAGGCAACACAACCACTTAGTTAGGGTTAGGAAACGGTCGTGGTTGACATTTACTTCACTGACGAACGACTCACGTGACTCACAGGACTGACGATACCAGCAAGTCACGGGCCTGATGACTGATGTGACAAAACAAGTCAACGTTACGTTTAGTTTCACACGGGACACGAACAGCGGTCTCCTGGTTGAAGGTCTTGTGTTTGTGCGTTTGGTCACGTCCTCAGCTGATGAGTATCTTTAGATTCGTGCTGCTGGGAGGATGAATGGATGGATGTGATTTCTGCTGATATGTGATTATACTTTTCTCTCTTGTCGTCTGCATCACACCTCCTTCCTTCCTCTTCGTGCCTCGATTCCCTCCTCTCACTTTGAACTGTTGGTCTGTGAACCACAGTGACGAGAGGAGGCAGCACGAACACGTCAGGTGTTGTTTTTATGATGCTGCTCTCCGTTTGTCCTGCTGAGGAAAACTGTTTAGTTTAATCACAGTGATAAACTCATTAATATTAAACCATGACACACGCACACACACACACACACACACACACACACCAACAGGAACACACTCCAGCAACACACAGTCAGACATGAGGTTGACGAACACAGGACTCTCACCAGGGAGACCTGTTGGTGCCCCGTGTGAAAACAAAAGTACATTTTGACTTACCGCTTTTTAAACAATGATGTTTTCCGTAACATTGTTTTATGTAATGTTGTTAACGTTGTTACGCTTGTTATGAAACATTACGTAAGAAAGTCCGCTAAGGGCGGTTGTTACAGTTGTTGCGTTTCTTTGGTACGATATTATTTGAACACAAACCAAGATATTTTTTCTAACCTTAACCAAGTAGTTTTGCTGCCTAACCCTAACCACTCATTTCACTGTGGCGTTGTGTGTTTCTGCAAGCGTGATACGAGGCGGATATGAAACGTATTTATGAAACATATTTTTTGGTTCAGAGACGTTGACGTTCAACGTATCCGTGTGACTTTAGATTCTTTAGTGTGTTCTCTTTGAAGGAAACGTTCTCTACGCGCTCGCAACTGCTCAACTCGCTCACTCGTCAAGTTGACTTTTGAGACTTTGGAGGCGTCAGAGATTGTACAGTAGGTGTTGAATGTGACCAATCAAAGGAGCGGACACATCAGCCACTGTCTACTCCATCCCCGCCTCCAAAGTCTCAAAAGTCAACTTGACGAGCGAGAGAGGGTCGAGGGAGCGCTGATCACAGCCCCCGCGCTCGTGCGACTGCATCTGTGCACGCGGAGCAGAAATGCTTCCTCGCGATGATGCTTTTCCGCTTGCGGATACTGTTCTGTGCACGCGCTGGTTTTGATACTAATTAAACGCCATGACCAGAGATGAGGGTTGGATCGTAGATGGAGCGGTAAATCCAGAGCTTTGCCTTCCGACTCATCTCCCGCCTCACCACAACGGTCCAGTACAGCGCCCGCATAACTGCTGACGCCGCATCGAACCGCCTGTCCATTTCCCGCTCCAATAAATAAATATAATGCTGCATAAATAACGCTCAATATTATTATTATTATTATTATTATTAATAATACATAAATATAGTAATGATAATAATATTTATGCGGCACTTTTTCAAAACAAAGTTAGAAGGGCTTTATGTGCTTGACTTGTTTAAAAACTGATAAAAACATTTCAGGAGTGTAATGAAACAAATCAAAACAACAGAATAAAGAGTGATATTAAACTTCTCATCTAACTCTCAGCAAGAAAGCAAATAAACATTCCTCAACATGTCAAACTGTTCCTTCAATGCATCGGTTTTTAAGTCATTAAACAAACATCCTGTTGGAGTTCAGGTCCTTTAAAGTGAATTAGAACTAAAACGTTCAGAGACGTCCTCTCTCTCTCTTCTCATTGGCTGACAGCCGTGTCAGTCAGGACGGGGGGAGGGCGGAGCCTGGGGGGGTGGTGGTGATGTCAGAGTCACATGGATCCTCATGTGGTGCAGAGAGCAGCCGAGGATGACAGAGCTGAGAGAGAGCTGCTGCTGATCACACAGAGAGAGAGAGAGAGAGTCCTCCTGCTGCTGCTCCCTCCATGAGTCTGGATTATAAATATGTATTTTGTGATTTCTGCCATGAAAGGTAAGAGTTAAAAATAACTCTCTCTTTGTCTTTAATGTGTGTGTCCATCTGTCAAGATCCATCCAGAAGCATGACAGACTGATTTCATGTTTGTTATCTTTATTCTCTCCTGCTCATGAACTTCTGTCAAAGATGTTTTATTTCTGTCTGAGAGGATGCTCCACTCTGTCTCTCAAAAGCACCTCTGAATAGGTGTTATGAACCTCTCTGTTAGGTAACAGCTCTGTTTTATGTTTTCATAAAGTGCAGCTGTGTTTGGTGAAGAACTGGTTTCAGTGTTTAGTAGTTGTGTACATGTGTTCTTGTGTTTACTGTGGAGCCGGAGAACAAGACACCTTCACTCGTCGTGTGAACACTATTTTGGGAACTGTCAGTCAAATGAGTTTGCACTGTAAAGGAATGTGATATGAGAGGAGATGAGGTGAGTGTGTGGTGGAGAGGAGGAGGAGGAAGAGGAGGAGGAGGAGGAGATAGAGGAGGAGGAGGAGGAGGATGTGGTCGAATGAAACGGGACAGTTTGAGTAAATAAAAGTTGGTCAGGATGAAACCTGACGATGTTTTAGTCCGATCCTTGCAGAGTGTTGGATGGATTGTCATGTCATTTTCTACATAAATTCATGGTCCCCAGAGGAAGAATCCTGCTGACTTCGGTGATGTTCTGACTCTTTATTTAGGGTGTGTTTTGGGGAAATGTCTGGACAGTTATTAAAAGGATTTCCATGACATTGGGTTCAGACAGTCATGTTCCCCTCAGGATGAATCGTCAAATTTAAATATTTTTTATGCAGCGATTTTTTTCCCAACAATACACAAATTATGTGCAAAAAAAACCCCAAAATGTTTTGCTGTTCAGAACTCATCGCTGCTTTTGCAGATGATGTGGTCCTGTTGGCATCATCGGTCTGTGACCTCCAGCACTCACTGATTGTGAAGTGTCTGGGATGAGGATCAGTATCTCTAAACCTGAGGCCATGGTTCTCAGCTGGAAACCGATGGATTGCCTACTCCGGGTAGGGAACGAGTCCTTACCCCAAGTGAAGGAGTTCAAGTACCTCGGGGTCTTGTTCGCGAGCGAGGGGACGATGGAACGTGAGATACGAGACAGAGAATCGGAGCAGGGGCGGTATTGCATTCGCTTTACCGCACCGTTGTGACGAAAAGAGAGCTGAGCCGGAAGGCAAAGCTCTCGATATACCGGTCAGTCTTCATTCCTACTCTCACCTATGGTCATGAGGGTTGGGTCATGACCCAAAGAACGTGATCGCGGGTACAAGCGGCTGTAATGGGTTTCCTCAGGAGGGTGGCTGGCGTTTCCCTTAGAGATAGGGTGAGAAGCTCAGTCATCCGTGAGGAACTCGGAGTAGAGACGCTGCTCCGTTGCGTTGAAAGGAGCCAGTTGAGGTGGTTCGGGCATCTAGTAAGGATGCCCCCGAGGTGTTCCAGGCACGACCAGCTGGTAGGAGGCCACGGGGAAGACCCAGGACTAGGTGGAGAGATTATATCTCCACACTGGCCTGGGAACGCCTCGAGATCCCCTAGTCAGAGCTGGTTAATGTGGCCCGGGAAAGGGAAGTTTGGGGTCCCCTGCTGGAGCTGTTGCCCCCGGCAACCCGACCCCGGATAAGAGGTTGAAGATGACTGATGAGTGTGTATTCAGAACTAGCTTGAAGTTGAAAGTTTGCTCCTCAACCTTGCCAAAGCAGCCGAAACGTCCAGGAGTTATATTTGTTGACCTCATCCTCAGCTCTATCATGTGAGGCGTGTCAAGTGCCCCCCCTAGCATCAACAGCATCAACAGCATCAATAGAATCTGGAGTATCTAGAGTATTTGTACGCTGTGTTATTACTACTTTTACTACAACTTCTTCCACCTCTGCATTACGTAGAATTCACACCAGGCAGCGACGAAAGTGCGGCTCGCCGCAATAATTAAATGTTTCTGCAGCCAGGAGGCGTGATCTTGTGTTGCAGGCGGGAAGAAATTCTTTGTAACACAGGTCAACACGTCATGGGATCTGTTTACTGATTAGCTTCCGGTCTTCTCTGGCCGCTAAAAGTTGAACTTTTCCCCAACCAATGTTTGGCCGCACTTCGCCGCAGAATCAAACGGCCGCAGCTCGCTGGGCTCCTGAGCGTATTCGTAGACGTTGCATGGCAGCTCGCCACATGAGACACAAATCACTCTGCTACTTCAGCACCACGGAGAGCGCCATGAATTTAATAATACTCAGCACAGTTAGGCTACTGATATTTCAGAGTCGTGGTCGGGGCCATAGATTCTAACTTACTGATATTTCAGAGCCGTGGTCGGGGCCATAGATTCTAACTTACTGATATTTCAGAGCCGTGGTCGGGGCCATAGATTCTAACTTACTGATATTTCAGAGCCGTGGTCGGGGCCATAGATTCTAACGTACTGATATTTCAGAGCCGTGGTCGGGGCCATAGATTCTAGCTTACTGATATTTCAGAGCCGTGGTCGGGGCCATAGATTCTAACGTACTGATATTTCAGAGCCGTGGTCGGGGCCATAGATTCTAGCTTACTGATATTTCAGAGCCGTGGTCGGGGCCATAGATTCTAACGTACTGATATTTCAGAGCCGTGGTCGGGGTAATAGATTCTAACGTACTGATATTTCAGAGTCGTGGTCGGGGCCATAGATTCTAACTTACTGATATTTCAGAGCCGTGGTCGGGGCCATAGATTCTAACTTTCTGATATTTCAGAGCCGTGGTTGGGGCCATACATTCTAACTTTCTGATATTTCAGAGCCGTGGTCGGGGCCTTAGATTCTAACTTAATTTACCCCTCACAAATCGGCTACTTGATATTATTATAGTGCATCAACACCTCTAATTTAAAGAGTAATATTATAAATGAAAAATAAACCTTTGACTTTGGTTAGAAGCTGTATATCTGCTGGGGATGATTGTGCACGTTGCTGTATTTGTCCTGACTTCAACCCAAAATGCACTTGACTTTAATTCCATGGGTGTTAGTGTTTCTCATTCATTCAAAATGTTCAAATCTGTATTTTCCAGGCTTGACTGTGTGTGTGTGTGTGTGTGTGTGTGTGTATGTGTGTGTGTGTGTGTGTGTGTGTGTGTGTGTGTGTGTGTGTATGTGTGTGTGTGTGTGTGTGTGTGTTTTAAATCTGTCTGGTAGAGCTCCACAGTCTGTGAGAAAGAGCTGCATGAGGCGTTTAGCCAGCCCGTTATGTCACAGGATTACAACAGCCAGGAGATTATTTAACTGTTCTCTGCAGGGAGGCGGGGAGGGGCGTCGGGGGGGTGGCGGGAGGTGACATCACTGGTGACATCACTTCTACCTCAGCCACTAAAACATGTGAAGAAATGGCTGAAAATGACGATAATCAGTCCGACTTCTTTCACATTCTCGTGCAACAACTTCCAGTAAAGTGAGTTGATGGAGAGAGAAGCTGGAGACGGAGGGAGGTGTCGGTGAGGGACAGATTGAGAGTTTTGGAGGTCGGACAGACCTCCTGACCGGAGCAGAAGGAGACAGGCGGCCGTGGGCTGGTCAGCCCAGGAGGAGGAGCTCCGGGTCGGAGGACAGGTCAGCAGAGCAGGCGGCCTGCTGTCCACCAGCCTGGAGAGACCCGACACACACCGGCGTCAGGGAGAAGGAAACACTAGAGGCTGTTAACAGTCCTGGTTAGTGCCGCTCGGTTCGTGACTTTCTTCGGTTTGGTGTGAAAAGAGAAATGGAAACAGTAGAAGAGAAACTAAAATCAGACTTGAACAAAACTTCAGCTGCAACAGAAGAGAAAAAAAGAGAGAATGGCGGCTTCACATTTCCCAACCAAACCTTGACATATTTCAAAGGCTCGGTGGCTAACCGGCCCTCCTCTCCTTCTCCGCTCCCTCTTTGATCCGCTTCTCTGGAGAAACTTTATTATTATTATTCGAACGCTGTGGTTTCAGATAATTTATCCATCAGGGATTTGTTTTGCTCGAGCTTTTAGCATTCGGAGTAAACACAGTAACCGGCGCGGTGGCGCTCATGAAATTCTTCCAGCTCATTAGCCCCTTCACGTATACTGCTAATTACACATTATACAGTGCTAACTATACGGAGAGCATCTGCGGCGTCCACGGGGGAAAACTCTGCAAGGTTCAAGTGTTCATATGGAGCTCTGAATTTAATTACTTGGTTTCAGTCACCACTCAGAGTTTGTGTCAGCACGGAAGTTCTCTGAGCTGAACCGAGATCGCCCACATGCAGAAATGTTTTCTGTTTTTAATGTTCTGACAGACAAACAGCACCAAACAGTGTTGGATTGGTTCACCAGACGCTTTGTGTGCTTCTTGTTTTAGTGAGCGGTTCCTGTTCACAAACAAACCAGAGGAGTAAACATGAAGTCCTACAGACTGTCAGGTAACTCACTGATCGTCATCCTGCATCATCAGGACCAACGTGGGGAAAATCAAATTCACTTTAATACTTCTGATGTGCATATTTATGTTCTTTGATTAATAACTGATTATAAGCATTATTAGTATCATTAAACTGCAAATCAATCGCGTGTTATGAATAAAATTTAACAGGTAGAGACAATAATGCATGGAGAGGTGGTCGTGTTGCTCTGGCTCTATCTATCCAGCGTGGAGAGGAGGTTGTGTTGCTCTGGCTCTTATCTATCTGGTGTGGAGAGGTGGTCGTGTTGCTCTGGCTCTATCTATCCAGCGTGGAGAGGAGGTTGTGTTGCTCTGGCTCTATCTATTTGGTGTGGAGAGGTGGTCGTGTTGCTCTGGCTCTATCTGTTTGGCGTGGAGAGGAGGTTGTGTTGCTCTTGCTCTATCTATCTGACGTGGAGAGGAGGTTGAGTTGCTCTGGCTCTATCTGTTTGGCATGGAGAGGAGGTTGTGTTGCTCTTGCTCTATCTATCTGACGTGGAGAGGAGGTTGAGTTGCTCTGGCTCTATCTGTTTGGCATGGAGAGGAGGTTGTGTTGCTCTTGCTCTATCTATCTGACATGGAGAGGAGGTTGTGTTGCTCTGGCTCTATCTATCCAGCGTGGAGAGGAGGTTGTGTTGCTCTGGCTCTATCTATCTGGTGTGGAGAGGAGGTTGTGTTGCTCTGGCTCTATCTATCTGGTGTGGAGAGGAGGTTGTGTTGCTCTGGCTCTATCTATCTGGCGTGGAGAGGCGGTTGTGTTGCTCTGGCTCTATCTATCTCGTGTGGAGAGGAGGTTGTGTTGCTCTGGCTCTATCTGTTTGGCATGGAGAGGAGGTTGTGTTGCTCTTGCTCTATCTATCTGACATGGAGAGGAGGTTGAGTTGCTCTGGCTCTATCTGTTTGGCGTGGAGAGGAGGTTGTGTTGCTCTTGCTCTATCTATCTGACATGGAGAGGAGGTTGTGTTGCTCTGGCTCTATCTATCCAGCGTGGAGAGGAGGTTGTGTTGCTCTGGCTCTATCTATCTGGCGTGGAGAGGAGGTTGTGTTGCTCTGGCTCTATCTATCCAGCGTGGAGAGGAGGTTGTGTTGCTCTGGCTCTATCTATCCAGCGTGGAGAGGAGGTTGTGTTGCTCTGGCTCTATCTATCCAGCGTGGAGAGGAGGTTGTGTTGCTCTGGCTCTATCTGTTTGGCATGGAGAGGAGGTCGTGTTGCTCTGGGTCTATCTGGTTGGCGTGTGAGAGGAAGTCATGTTGCTCTGGCCCTCTTCCTGAGGTTTCTTCCATTTTTTCCCTGTTAAAGGTTTTTTTAGTTTTAGTTTTTTAGTTTTTCCTTATCCGATGAGAGGGTCGTACTGTAAAAGACAGAGGGAGTCGTATCCTGTACAGATTGTAAAGCCCACAGAGGCAAATTTGTGATTAGTGATTTTGGGCTACACAAATAAAATTGACTTGACTTGATTAGCAGCTGTGTTTTACAGTAGCCTAGAGGTGCCTAAATTACTGGAATGATTAATTATAATTAATTATATTAACCTTGTTGGTTCACGTTCATTCCATTTCTTCCTGACCTCTCGGTGATGCCAGATTGAACGTTCTTCCAGCTGCTATCAGTTCGCTGCACATAAAACGATAAAACGTGTATCCTGATGCTGAGAAAAATAAACAGTGAACGTTGTGGACAATCAAATCAAAATGAGCTGCATCATGGGTTTAATATTAGTTTGGTTTTGAGTTAGGATGGAGATGTGTTTATGGATGTACTTCTGTGTTTGATGAGTTAATTAGTTCAAGAGCACAGATATCTTTACTAGTCTGGGAAAGCATTCTCCAGAGATATGTTGAGTGTGTTGCTGAACCTGATGTCAACCTCACAGTAAATGTACGTGAACATGAAGAGACTCCCAGAGTGTGGAGATTACTGTGGTGACGTGCTGGAGAGGTGACTCAGCGAACCACCAACTGTGGCTGTTGAACAAGCTGTTGCTTCATCTGCTGACGGGCTGCATGAGTGTGTTGGTGTTCCACGTGCGCTGCCATATGTCTGCCGTTATTACATCCACACTGAGATTATGTGGAAGCTGGACGAGGAGATTAAAGAACCCACTGGCAACGTCTGGCCCGTGAGCAAGGCACTTCATCCTGCTGAAGAAAGTAAAGGTTGACTACAGCTCATATCAGCAGCAGCTGCAGTCATCTGTTCAGTTACAGTACACGATATGCACGATAAGAACAATTAGACCTAAAGCCTATAAATAAAACACGTTCTCACTCCCAACTCGTCAAATTCCGCCGCTTGGTCAGCGCCCCTACGTCATCGGAAACCGACGTACGGGCTAACCCTATTGTGTTACCTTTGGACTGACCGGGGACGGCGTGTCAATATATGCACGTTACATGCGTAGTGTCCTTTCAAAATAAACTTCCGTTTTCACAGGAAGTTAGGTTTAGGCAACACAACCACTTAGGTAGGGTTAGGAAAAGGTCATGGTTGACGTTAACTTCACTGACTAGGGACTCCTGGGACCGACGACACCGACGAGTCTTGTGACTAAAGACTGACGTGACAAAATAAGTCAACGTTACTTTTAGTTTCATGAACAGCAGTCTCCTGGTTGAGAGTCTTGTGTTTGTTTGACCCGTCCAGCACCCCTCCCGTCCGCAATGAGCAGACTCTCACGCTATTAATACTACGTCACTGCTCCGACCATCGAATAGTGCCACGGGCGGGTGGGTTTGCTAAAGGGTGCCTCCGTGCGTTGGTTTCCTGACCAAACGGCGGTACTTGAAGGGTTGGGAGTGAGAACGGGTTGATAAATACACTGTAATGATGGAAGATGGAAGCAAATGGACATCTGAAACGCATCCAGTGAAGATAATTCAGATAATTTAATAAACTCTGTGAAGGGAAAACAGACATTGGCCAATATGTCAAGCATGTCAAGGTTGGAAATTGGTCTTCAACCCAAAATTCACATGGTAGAACACATTTGGTCCCACTTTTAAAGTGAGATTATATGTTTTGTTTATTTGAATTAGCCACCAGAGCATGTGAGTGAAACGCGAGCGGGAGGATTTTTTAAAAGTTGGTTGCCTTGTCTCTCGCTCCATCCTGCTCCAATTTAGTTCCAGGACCTCCAGCGCCCACACCATGAGCTCAAAGCATGCCCGAGCGAGGCCGACCTAAAATGTTGTCGGCATTTGAATGCTGAGTGTGTCTATTCATTGTGTTTAAAGTAGGTGTATAATATTATGAGTATTATACTATTTGTAGAATTAGATTCCAGTGATAGCTGCGTAGGATTTCTCGCCACTATTTTTCATATTTATTTTCGTAATTAATGACTTTATAATCTCGCAAATTTATCATTTTTTTCTCATAAATTTGCAACTTTAATCCTGAAATTCTGACCCCCGTCCCCGGCTCCATAATTATTTGTTTTTTAACTTACAATGACCCTAATATACACCATCGTAGATTTGCTGTTGAAAGCAGGAGCGAGCTCATGTTTTCATTTAACATTACTGATTATAGAAAATACATTTCTAGTCCCGGTTGTGACTTGATCTTCCATCATCGTGCTGTTATCACACAGACTTTCTCTCCTCTTCGTCCATCACTCATCACAAGCCTCAGTAGCCTCAGTAGCCTCAGTAGCCTTCACAGTGAGCCTTAAAAAAACAAAGCAGATGTTTGTGTTTGCAGCTGGATGTGTTAAAAATATCTGCTGCTCTCACATCAGCTCTAATTTCAGGCGGTGGCTTTGTTGAACGTCCTCTTTGATGTTGAAATGTAGAATTCAGACGGGATTAACTCGAGAGAGAGAGCTAATTACTGCAGCGCAGACGCACGCCTGCGTGTGTGTGTAAGTGTGTGTGTGTGTGTGCGTGTGTGTGTGTGTGTGTGTGTGTGTGTGTGGTTTCAGTGGTATGTTTCCATCATTGGTGTGTATGTGTGAGCTTTTCATTTGTTGTTGACTTTGAAACATTTATTGATGCTAAAATATCCACGACATCTGAAATATGTCCCTCTGTTTATTATCAACATGCTTCAGTTCAATAAACATAAACATAGATAAACTTTATTGACATTGACATTTATATATCTTCTTTCTAGTCCTAGTTACAACCACTCAAAGCTCTTTACACTACATGCAGGCACCCATTCACACACACATTCATACACTGATGTCAGAGGCTGCCATGCAAGGAGCCACACTGATGGCTCAGCCTTCTGAAGCTATTTGGGGTTCAGTATTTATGTGTATAAAACAAATGCATACGAATGCATATGTCAAAATTACAATCCAAACACACGTCAAATTGCATCGACATCTATGAGATCTTCAGTTTTCTTTCCCCTTAAAAGTGGCGCTTCCTTGACTGTTTTTGCAAAGTACCTGTATATGTGACGGTCTGATGTATTCTGCAGGAGCTTGATGAGTGGATGAGTCATGAGAGTCTTTAGCGCCACGCGCTCCACGCAGAAAATCCCCTCTAACTGTTGCATGCAGTGTCTGACTTTCATGGAAATGCACGGCAGCGAGGGCCCGTTCAACGCTGCTTGCAGCTTTCATTTTGTATTGTTTCTTAATAACTTTATTGTTTGAATCGGGAGAGAAACCTTTCCATGATCTCAGGCTGTGTTTTAAATGAATTGACTGCACTTTGTTGTGGTAGTTTACACATCTTCTAAACTCATTCATGTCAATAGAAAGGTCAGATATAATATTCAGATTGTTGTTCTGTCCTAATAAAGATTATTCACAATGCTGAATTCATGTTTTGTCCACATGCATCCATGATGGAGTATCAATGTCGCTCCATGCAATCTAAACGTTGTACTACAGAGGACTCATTCTGCACACTCACACTCACTGTGGTTGACTGAGTTCAACAGAGGATCATGCAGATCTTCATTCACTGGGTCAACTGGTAATCCTTCTCTGGGGAGGAGGGGGTTAAAGAGTATAAGTTATGTCTGCTAAATCGTCACATGAAGTTAGAATCTGGACACTAAGCTGCTGTTTAAAACTCAATACGAAGACAAACATGCAGAGTATTACGGGCTGTGTCTGTGTGCTGACTGAATATTGTATTCATTAACACGCACACACCTCTGCTGGAGAAACATTCAATCAATTTATTGTTTTTTAAAATGACAGAACGGAAGGTTTTCATGGCGCTGAAGTGGTTGAAATCCAACATATTAAGAGGATTAAGTGTCTTTTTTTAATTTTCATGTTGTTTTTATGTGACTAAATGAACAAAATGAATGTGATCCAGGAGCAGATTTAAAACCCAGACACTGCAGACAAACAGCTGGTAGACGATCCTGCTTTCACTCTGCGTCTCAACTCTCCTCTACCTTGTTTGTTATGTGTGTGCGTGTGATTGTGTGTGTTTATGTGTGTGTGTGTGCGTGCGTGCGTGCGTGCGTGCGTGCGTGTGTGCCTGTGGCTACACACTTACATAACTTCCCTCTGCTAAATATAACCACTCAGAGCCGAGCTGCCACTCTGCTTCATGCTGCTGAGTGTATAAATACACACAGTCAGTCAGGCAGTCAGTCAGTCAGTCAACCAGTCAGTCAGTCAACCAGTCAGTCAGTCAACCAGTCAGTCAGTCAGTCAACCAGTCAGTCAGTCAGTCAGTCAGTCAGTCAGTCAGTCAACCAGTCAGACAGTCAGTCAGTCAGTCAGTCAGTCAGTCAGTCAGTCAGTCAGTCAACCAGTCAGTCAGTCAGTCAACCAGTCAGTCAGTCAGTCAGTCAGTCAGTCAACCAGTCAGACAGTCAGTCAGTCAGTCAGTCAGTCAGTCAGTCAGTCAGTCAGTCAGTCAGTCAGTCAGTCAGTCAGTCAACCAGTCAGTCAGTCAGTCAGTCAGTCAGTCAACCAGTCAGTCAGTCAACCAGTCAGTCAGTCAGTCAGTCAACCAGTCAGTCAGTCAGTCAGTCAGTCAGTCAGTCAACCAGTCAGTCAGTCAGTCAGTCAGTCAACCAGTCAGTCAGTCAGTCAGTCAGTCAGTCAGTCAGTCAGTCAGTCAGTCAGTCAACCAGTCAGTCAGACAGTCAGTCAGTCAGTCAGTCAGTCAGTCAGTCAGACAGTCAGTCAGTCAGTCAGTCAGTCAGTCAGTCAGTCAGTCAGTCAGTCAGTCAGTCAGTCAACCAGTCAGTCAGACAGTCAGTCAGTCAGTCAGTCAGTCAGTCAGTCAACCAGTCAGTCAGTCAACCAGTCAGTCAGTCAGTCAGTCAGTCAACCAGTCAGTCAGTCAGTCAGTCAGTCAGTCAGTCAGTCAGTCAGTCAGTCAGTCAGTCAACCAGTCAGTCAACCAGTCAGTCAGACAGTCAGTCAGTCAGTCAGTCAGTCAGTCAGTCAGACAGTCAGTCAGTCAGTCAGTCAGTCAGTCAACCAGTCAGTCAGTCAGTCAGTCAGTCAGTCAACCAGTCAGTCAGTCAACCAGTCAGTCAGTCAGTCAGTCAACCAGTCAGTCAGTCAGTCAGTCAGTCAGTCAGTCAACCAGTCAGTCAGTCAGTCAGTCAGTCAACCAGTCAGTCAGTCAGTCAGTCAGTCAGTCAGTCAGTCAGTCAACCAGTCAGTCAGTCAGTCAGTCAGTCAGTCAGTCAGTCAGTCGGTGTGTTTTCAGAGCTGCTGTTAAACTGTCGCCACTCTGAGATCCTTCCCTTCTCTACTGATCTCTGAATGACTACAATAGGAGCAAAGTGTGAACAACTGCTGCTGCTGTCGCAGATATATTAATATCTGCATATTTGTTGGTCAATAAGTAACAAGAAGTGTCACTAAAGATAAAAAGTTGTTTCTGATTGTGACTTCTGTGTCCTCCTTCAATCCTTACGGATGTGAACAGTGTGAGGAGTGATTGTTGGTTGTGTTGTAATGTGTTGACGTTTTATTAATAATATGAGTCTTTAAATAAACAAAATCAAACTTTATCTGTCACCAGAGAACTAATCTGTGAATAAAGCCTCTGTTGTAATGAAACCGATGCAGCTGCTGACAGATGTTTTGATGTTTATTTTCTCTGTGTGTGTCTGCAGCTCAGATTGAAATCATTCCCTGTAAGATCTGTGGAGATAAATCCTCCGGGATCCACTACGGGGTGATCACCTGCGAGGGCTGTAAGGTAAGCTCCGCCCTCTCCTCCTCTTCTTCCTCTCACTTCCTGTCGAGCCTGAGCTTCCTGCCTCCTCTCAGGCGTTGTCATGGAGACTCAGACATTTATATTTCTGTTTCAGTTCCACCACTTTCTCACATCTGTTTGTTCATTTTAAGGCTTTTGAGATGTTATTCAGTTTGATGACGTCGTTTTTTAGGATTAGAAATGCAAATGTTCATGATGTGTTTGGGTAACCAGGATCAATTAAATCCAGTTGACCTGAACAGAGTAATGTCCTCTGGATCCTCTGGATCCTCTGGATCCTCTGGATCAGGTCTATGATCTGCTGTTGATGTTCAACATTGTACAGCTTCAGTTTCAGTCAGGCCACTCAGAGCTAGAAGACATTCTGAGTTGTTGTTCAGGTTCTGTTCATGTTTTAAACATCAGCTTGTCAGCAGAGAGAGCTGCTGTAAACATTCAGAAATGAATCATCTTCTTCTTTCAGCTGCTCCCGTTAGGTTTCACCACAGCGGATCATCGCTTTCCGTCCTCCACATCTTAATAAAAACAGCTCTATCTAATCTACCGTGACCTCTTTTGCCCGTCACAGTTCAGCCCAGTGTCCTCAGAATACACACACCTCACAAATTAACGTCCAATGCCAATGTTGGAGGTTGGGCAACATGTAGCATGTGACGTCTGACTTTATGTGTTTTAGTCGCCTAATCTTAACTAGACTTAACTTTTCTATCAGTTAAAGGGACTGTTTGTAACTTTTTAAGCGTATAAATGTACCGGGTCGGGACACATGCGCGCTCGCATATGCGCGCTCGCATATGCGCGCTCGCATATGCGCGCTCGCATATGCGCGCTCGCATATGCGCGCTCGCGTGTGCCCGCTGTCTCTCCTCCTCTGCCTGCTTGCCTTCACTCAGACAGTGCGCGCGTTCTCGCTGAGCTCGCTCCACCTCTAGACGTGAGCGCGCGCTCACTGCACACTGCAGAAGAGTTAGTTTAGCTCTGAGAATATCTAGTGAATGTTCAGTGGACGTTTGTGCAGAAATAACTGCTGCAGCTCCTCCAGACCAACAGAGGTTTCCCGTGTCTTGTGAAGTGACGGGGCTCCGCAGAGAGAAACGTTATCGTCTCCGACCAAATCTCCGGCGTCTCCCCTGTTCCCTCCGGCCGCGGTCGGGAGGCTGAGGCGGGAAAAACCAACACTAGGATCAGCATTGGTTCATGGAGAGACCTTGGTCTGGTCAGCTAACATTACTGCCAAGCAGCTGAAATATAGAGTGATATTGTGCTTTTAGCTGACGTGTGTCGCCTCACTGTGTTGAGCGATGCTCCTTCATGTCTATGTAGAGCGAGCTAGCGCGAGCTCGACGCTGACTTTCGTTGATTTCACGGCCACAGGTGTCGCTGTTAACAAGCAATTCTGAAAGTTACAAACAGTCCCTTTAAACTTTTATCTATTTATGGCCACCTTTAGATCACCTTTTTACAATTGTGTTTGAATCAATTCTATTGCTAACATAAATATAAAAACATAACTTTGTCTGTTATAGTTATTAATCTGTTTATTTTAGTTTTAATTGTATTTTAAACTTTGGTTAAAACTTGTTTTTTAAATGTGCTCTATAAATGTATTTGAACCACAGTCTTTCTCCAACCTGAACCGCTGCCATGCACAGATATTAACACTGGATGTGACGGAGGATATAGTAGAGTCGTCTAATAGCAACGCTTCTGTCCCACTGTCATGATGAGAAACATCAAAACATGAGGTGGAGCTGTATTGTTGTCTGGTTGGAAACAGAAGGGCTTACACACGCTGTACAAAGCCAGAACCAGGTTGAGATAACGAAAATGAAAAAAAGATGTCAAAAAATGTTTATAAATCAGGAGAAATACGGGACAAATGGGAATCTCCTCGGGAAATCGGGAGGGTTGGCAAATATGATAGAGTTCATAGTCTTCAACTTTAACGATTCCGGCATTTACACAGAAATCACAATACGATCTTCATGTTCTCCTCCAAACCAATCTCAACTTCACTACAGCGACTCTAACGACACTCCGACAGCCGGCCCGCGGTCCACCCCTCCGTCTGAGTCTCATTAACAGAATCAGAGGAAACATTTGACGTTGAGTTTGGACCATCAGTCACGACCGTTTGGCACAGAAAAACCTTCTCCTGGTTATAACCGCTCCCCAAACAAGCATAGTGTGTGCAGCTGCAGCAGCTGCTGCTGGCAGCTGGAGGCTCATTTCACAGCCAACGAGCAGCGGATGGAGATTTATCCGTGAGCAAACACGAGACAGACCAAGGCTGCGGGAGATCTTGGTTAAGGAGAAAAGAGGCGGGAAAGTGAAGCAAAGACATCCAGAATAGCAGACAAGTGAAGGCCTGACCACGGTGTCACTGACTGACTAAACACTGTTTCTAAAAATAATCAAAACTCTATTAAATAGAACTAAGAGAACTGTTCCCTCGTCTCTCAGGGTTTCTTCAGGCGGAGTCAGCAGAGTAACGCCGCCTACTCGTGTCCTCGCCAGAAAAACTGTCTGATCGACCGAACGAGCCGCAACCGCTGCCAACACTGCCGTCTGCAGAAATGTCTGACTGTGGGCATGTCCCGAGACGGTGAGTCACACACACATACACATACACAACAAAATGAAATACACACATGCACACTCTCACCTGCAGAAACATCTGGCGGTCAGCATTTTGCAAGATGTTAGCCTGCAGACGAACCAGCAGAGCAGAAGTGTCCGGCTGTGTGCAACATGTTGTCTGTGTTCCTGTTCAGTGCAATAAAAGACAACGGTTTATTAACCGGGCTCATCTGAGCTGTGTTTTAAAACACTGCCTTTAAAAAACTATCCAAATAGTTTCTAAAGGACGAGGCCTTAACGAGACTAAAACACTCCAAGTGGATTTTGTCCAAACAATGTTTGTTTGGCAATGATTCAATATTTTAGTTACAAAATCAACGCACAAGAAATTGTATTTTTACTTGACTTTGCATTATTTTTTATCTTATTTCCATTTTTATTGATCTTATTTGTTATTATCTACTTGATCATATTTAATTATTATAATAAAACTACTCTATTTGGAGTCAAAATGATACAATTTAGTTGTTTTTTTATTGATGTTATACTGTGCACAATGGTAGAAAGTGATGCTGCACAGGGTAAATGTCATGGTCAAATGCTCCATTGTGTACACATAGTCACCTGTAGTGGATATCAGGAGTATTTTAGAGCCAGATTCCTTTTCAAGAGGTAGAAAACCCATTTGGCACACTTTGGGTATCCAAGTGTGCCAAATGGAGAGTCCTCCTGGTCCTATCCTGACTAAAACCTTTGTAGAATGTATGTGCTTTGTGTTATTTATATCTGCTTTGGCTCAGTTGTAGTCGAGGAGTTGCTGGATGAATTCAGTGTCATCTCTGTGCATGGCATCATTGCTATAATGGTGTTATCCACTGTCTAATGTAGAAAACACTTTAGGTGAGGATGAAAAATGTTTCCTTTGGTTCATCACAATTTACTCAGGCATAGTAACAGTACATGCATATAAACCTGGTAGTTGTGGAGCTATTCTTGATTTATTGTGGGTATGTATGTCGAGGAGAACCACACCTTCCAGCACCCTATAAAGGGCATAACGGGTTAAAGGAAGCCGCTCGGCTCGATAGAGGCTCAATCTCACTCTCATTTTAACACTATGTGGTGTTCTGACTGATTATTTCCTTGCTATCTTCTCCAAACACAGCTGTAAAGTTTGGTCGCATGTCCAAGAAGCAGCGGGACAGTTTGTACGCTGAGGTGCAGAAACACCGCCTCGCGCAGCAGCAGCAGCAGCAGCAGCAGCAGCAGCAGCAGCAGCAGCAGCAGCAGCAGCAGCAGCAGCAGCAGCAGGGTCAGGGTACCCTCCTCCTGTCCCATCCCGGTCTCGGCAGCCCGAGCCCGGGCGAGGCCGAGCCGGTGTCCCCTCACTACGGCCTCTCCTCCACGGGCCTCACGGAGCTGCCAGATGAGCTGGGAGGCTACATGGAACAAAACTCACCTGAAGGAGGATCGGTATCGTCCAAGGTCTGTGGTTTTTTACTGTTGAACTGAATGAATTACCAGCTGTTTATATGATCTAAAAGATGTTTTCCTTCCACTATAACAGGCAGACTCTGGAGGAGAAAGAGGAGAAGGTCGTGGGTTCTACCTGGACATCCAGCCGTCCCCGGATCAGTCTGGACTCGATATTAACGGCATCAAACCGGAGCCGCTGTGTGACTATGGATCCAATAACGACTTCTTCCCGTATTGCTCCTTCAGCGACGGAGACTCGTCGCCCACAGTGTCCATGGCTGAACTCGGTAAGATCTGCATTAACCTGGCAGGAAGGTTCTAACAAAAAGATGCTGTTGAATTGCGTTTTGGGAAATGTAGGTACCAGATGTTTTGGGGTTTGACCCATTCTAGGGACTAAAAGACAGGATGTCACAGCGTCTTTCGCAAGTTCCCAAGCTTTGTGGAAGTTCAGCACTAAATTGACAGAATACCCCTTTAAGCTAAAACTTTTATTGTAGGGCAGCTTCGACTTTGTAGAAAATATGTTCACACATGATTTATGTCCTATGGTCTGACTCCCATTGTGACCTCCCATAACAACACAGTCTCACTGAAGTTTGTGAAATACTCAAGAAATGTAATCTATTTGATTCGTGTACATAGACACGAATTTCCCTTTTTTTTTTCGTGATGATCAGCACGACTTTCAACAACGTATTTTTTGAGCATTTTCCTACTGTTACAATAGTAAAAGGTATTTATTTAACCAACTAACCATAAATAACGAAACAAACATTGAAAGTCAGTAATCAGTAATGTAGGCATGTGTGAAAATATCCCGGATGAGCTCCCCATTTGTTACAACCCGGCTCAAAGGTTGTACCAAAAATAGGAGACCAGACGAGTTTTAAAATAGCAAAAGGCATTTATTTAACAAACTAACAATAAATAACTAAACAAAAGTGGAAAGTTACATGACAAATAAATCCACTTTGACTTCTGGTTTCACACGGGGAATGTACAGCGGTCTCCTGGTGAAAGTCCTGTGCTTTTTACCCTCCCATCCGACCCACCCTCCTTCCTTCACGGCGTTTGCTGCTCTCTATACTTCCTGGTTCACAATTTCGTGCTGACCATCACAAAAACAAATTGTATCTATGTACACAAATCAATACATTCAATTTCGCGACTATTTTATGAACTGTTGTGCGACTCGGCTGCCCCATAATGGATACGATATGTGAATCTTCTGAACCAGAAACAAAGACCACCATACGGCAGAAGGTTGTAGACAGCTGGAGGGGAACAACAAACAAACCGAAGAGAAGATGAGGAAATATTTTGAAAGAAGGGAAGCAGACAGAGAGGAGGAGATGAAAAAGAAGAGAAGCCACAAAGTTAGCCAGACAAAAGAAAGAAAGTAAGCGAGGGAACTGTGGGGCAAACCGAGACAGAAAGGTGGTTTAAAATAGCAGGAGGTTGGAGACTCATCTTCAGAGCTCATTAAAATCTCTGTGTGGTAATTAGCTGTCTGTTAATTAGGGCCAAGTGGGACGTGGCAGGGCACTCGATGGGGGAAATCATCTCTCTGTTCTCCCTGGAGATTTTACTTATTCAATGTTTTTTTTTTTTCTTTCTTTGACAAAAGCATTTATCCTAATAACCCCCCACCCCTACTCCTGATCCAGACGCTGCATTAGCTGACTGTATCTGTGTACCCTGTTTTGATCTCTGGTGTTACTACATATTCATTCATTCACGCTGGAACAATTAGCAGCACAGAGAAGCTGAAGAGTTACTGCATGTTCCTTTTGGGTTTGTTTCTTATCAGTTTCACAGTATAAAGATCTGGCTAAAGGACTAAACTCCTCTTTTGTGCCACAATTTAAAACGTCACAAACACAGGCCTGATGTAGGAAATAGTGCCAGGAAGTCCACCAGGTATCCAAATACATCAAACCTTTGAGTTTTTTTTATCTTTCATTGCAATGATGGCGAGGTAAACAGTGGGAATACAGCATTAGAAATAATCTACAGAAATGTGTGCTATCCTGCCAGGACTGCATTACAGTCCAAAGTTAAGTTAAGTTCAACTCTAAACAAACAATAATAAACAGAATAATGTTTTTTTTTTTAATGGTTCAATCGCTGACATTTAGTTTGGTAATATTTAGAAACACAGTAAACATCTATTTCCTGGAAGCAGTACGTATCAGTGAAGACATGCTAAAGTAGAAAAGATTCATTTATCCATTTGTTGCCATCACTCAACTAGTTTGAGAAGCCATTAACGATAATATTAACTGTTCCTGCAGACATCTGTGGCTGAGATGCATCGCAAAGCACTTTTCAGCAAACATCTGGATTTTAATACTAGCCTATTTAATTTAGGTTGGGATGTGGAAAAAAACAAAATGTGACGGGGCGTCCAGGCGCACGCGGAAGCTGTTGCTGTTGTTTCTGTTCTCCTTGCTTACGATACGATACAATGCGATGCGATGCGATGCGATGCGATGCGATGCGATGCGATGCGATGCGATGCGATGCAATGCGACACTTTATTGTCCCCTTGGGGAGATCTGTTTTGGACTCAGTGCTGCTCACCATCAGCTGCCTCCACAGCAGCATCAATACATAGAAACAAACAACAAGCCACATGGAAACAGAGAAACACAAACAATATAAACCACAAACAACATACTGTATATTGCACAAGGCCTATATAAAAACAGAATAAATAAAAATTAAAAATAAGAACACCATGACGCTATTGCACAACCCTCAGCCTCAAGAAACATAATATAAACTTAATATGGTGACTTAGTGTTGCTTAATATCGTAACTCACACACACTTGTACTGCTTTACGACACAGCAAAAATGCCAAAGAAACCTGCAACCATTCCCAATGAGGAGATGGAAGAGATTAAAAAAAAACACTCGACTTCGTGTCAGCCGAGCTCGCAACAGTCGCCGGTCAACAAAAGAGGATAATGGAGCTGATGGGAGAAGTCCAATCACTTAAAAAACTAAACATGGAAAAAGAAAACAAAAGATTGCACTTCTGGAGAATCAAGTGTCTGACCTCGAACAATACACAGGGATCGAATGATCTTATCATGAGAGGCCTGAAGATGAGACACCGGTCCTAAGTAGTGGGTTTCTTGGACAGTAAAGACCTTGTTGACAGCGATGACATCGAAGCCTGTCACACTCTGCCCAATAAAAACCGAGGAGCGCCACCAGCAATAACAACCTGCTTCACCAACAGACAGAAAAAGTATGCGCTCCTCAGACAAGGAAGGAAATTAACGGGGACTAACGTGTACATCAATTAACGCCGACATCACCGACATCGCCAGACGCATATTAAGAAACAGGAAGACTGACATGAAATGTTCAAAGCACCTTCTTGCTCCCCAGAGGATGACCTTTCCTCTCCCGCCACCATCAGGACAAACCTTTTTAGCAACATGGACTACTGGTTTTCATCACATGAGCATTCGTAGTGTTGTTGTCTTCTTTTTAATCATCATGCCCCTGACCTGGTGGGTGTTCACCAGCTCACTGTCTGTGTGTTCTGTTGCAGATCACCTGGCTCAGATCGTCTCCAAGTCTCACCTGGAGACGTGTCAGTACCTGAGGGAGGAGCTGCAGCAGATGAGCTGGCAGAACTTCCTGCAGGACGAGGTGGAGAGCTACCAGAGCAAGGTGTGTTCACTGCCTTCATCTTTATGGGCAGTTTGTGGGACTATTAGTCTACCTGCACATTAATACTGGGTATTAATTGTAGTTTTTCATTTTCTGTTACAAAGTCCTGTTCAAAGTTTTAGTTCTGTAATTAGTTTTAATATCGTCCCTCACCGTTGTGTGCAGCCGCGGGAGGTGATGTGGCAGCTCTGCGCCGTAAAGATCACCGAGGCCATACAGTACGTGGTGGAGTTCGCCAAACGCATCGACGGCTTCATGGATCTCTGTCAAAACGACCAGATCGTGCTGCTGAAAGCTGGTGAGAGGGACCGCAGAGTCTGGTGCTATTCGGTGTTATTCTTACTGTCAACACATCTCATGTTGAGATCCATTAAAAACACATATCAATGAGCCACACTGTTGTACTTCATCACCATGAACACACACACACACTGTAGTTTATTTTGACTCAATCACACATTCACCGTCCTGCTGCCAAAGGTCAAGGTCACTGTGACCTCCTGTCTGTCCCAGGATATCAAGCTTTGAGCAAATTCCTTCAAGTTTGGCACAAAAATCCACCTGGACTCAAGGATGAACTGATTAGGTTAATAATCCCTACGGATTATTTATTATTCCTGGTTCATGATTATTTGAATTCCAGTGCATTACTTTCCATACGCTATAGCTACGAACGGTGTGCGAGACCAGTCTGGATTTCTCACATGTTCATATATGAAAACCATCTTGTTTGAAATGTGCTGTAGTTAGTAATGACTGATGAATGAAATGAATCAGATAGTTAGCAGTGAGTCATTAAATAACCATCACTGGATTTCACATTAATCATCCGTGTCTCTCCGTGTTTTCTCTGTCCAGGCTCTCTGGAGGTCATCTTGGTCCGAATGTGTCGGCTGTTTGACACGCAGAACAACACCGTCTACTTCGACGGCAAGTTTGCGGGTCCTGAGGTCTTCAAAGCTCTGGGTGAGTGGTGCGACATCTCATTTTAAACGCCACCAAAAACACAGGAGATTGGTCCTTGACTCGAGGCAAGTGACTGACCATGAGCCAGTGGTCATCAAAAACCAGATAATCATGCAGGAGTCCTCGTAGACAACCTTCTGTGCTGGAAAACATGATAACCTGTGCAACTGACCTGACTGCAGCAGAGACTTTACTTCCTAAACTGTATGGAGTGAGCAGTCACATCGCTTCCACATTTCTTTAGTGCTAAACGTTAGCTCGGCAGCTAACTAACCTACATTTTTCAAGAACAGATTGCATTGTGGTCTAAATCAGTTTCATTTCCTCAACAGTTGTTGCCATAGACATATATACATAGACGCCGCATTGGACGCTTCAGCCCGTTGCTGCGATACATCAACGTGGACGCCATATTGGACAGGGCAAACCTGGCTTGTAAAGATGTAACGTTAACTCGAGCAGTTGATAATGTGAAAAACGCTGGAAGGAAAATGTGATATGATAGAACTAGTTTTCAATAATGACCTAATAATTGATTGGCTCCCACCATAACGAAGGACAGTCCGTTGATCCATGAACCGGAAGCAGTGACGTTAACGTGTTTAACAGTTTTTCACCAAAATCTTTGGGAAAAGAACAAAAAAGTTGGAACGATAACCTCTTAGATCATAAACGTTTAAATATAAAACGACTCGTTGAAATCGGTTGAGAAATGTAGACGTTATAGTGCTTTTTATCCAGAAAAACGGCAGCTCCCCCGTTCACCTTTATATGTTTACAGGCCAGTCTTGCCAGGTCCAATATGGCGCCCACGTTGATGTACGCTAACAAGTTAGGATGAGACGAAACAGCTCTCTTTTTCTTCTTCCTGGAGCTTCAACAGAACAAAAGATCATCATTATTTCCCTGTGTATGTATGTATGTGTGTGTGTGTGTGTGTGTGTGTGTGTGTGTGTGTGTGTGTGTGTGTGTGTGCGTGTGCGTGTGCGTGTGTGTGTGTTACCAGGGTGCGATGACCTGATCACGTCGGTGTTTGACTTTGCTAAAGGCATGTGTTCGCTGCATCTGTCGGAGGACGAGCTCGCCCTGTTCTCAGCGTTCATCCTGCTGTCTGCAGGTACGCCAACATTCATCCCGACTGATCTCCTGCAGCTTCACACATTTTGATTTGAGTTTCACAACCTGAACTAGTTTGTGTGATTTGTACAGACCGGTCGTGGCTTCAGGAGAAGCTGCAGGTGGAGAAGCTGCAGCAGAAGACTCAGCTGGCTCTGCAACACGTCCTGCAGAAGAACCAGAGAGAGGACGGAGCGCTAAACAAGGTACACACACACACACACACACACACACACACACACACACACACACACACACGCACGTCACCGTAACCAGAACCAGAAGCCTTAACAACCAAATACCTCAATTACAAACCTCCTAAAAATAACTGAAATGTAGAACCTGACGTGACGCAGATTTTAACCAAAAGTCAAAGTTCTCCGTGTGCACAGTTCCGTTCAGGTACGCTGTCTGTATACAGGTAGAAACAGTTTACTCATTCAGTGATACAGTCTGTTCAGTGCACTTTAAGAATGGCCTCCCACTGCCCTGCTGTGGCGAGACGGTGAACTACAACATCTACAACGTAGATACATCTACATCTACATCTACATCTACAGGTCCTAATCTCAACATGAAACTAGTCCTAACCTGAACCACAATGAGAGCAGACGACCAACTCCACCAGTTCATTTGACAGTAGAATTATTTCTCCTCGCGCTGGTCGATGTGTGTAATAACTCTTCACCTCTCTTCCTTCCTGACTCTCACCTCCTTTCCTCTTCTACCTATGTCCTCCTCCTCCTCCTCTCTCTGATGCTTCGTCCTCTCATCCCCTTCCTTCCTCCTCTTCCTCTTCTCTCCTCTCTATTTGCCTTCTTATTGTCCTCTCTTCACTTTTTGTCTCCTTGTCTCATCTCCTCTCATCTTCCCTCCCTCCCATCTCTCTTCTCTTTCTCCCACCATCTCTCATCTTTTTATTCCCTTGTCTCCTCCTGTCTTCTTTCCTCTCTTCGTCTCCTCTCCTCTTGTGTCCTAATTTTTCCTTTCCCCCCCTCCCCCCTCTCCTCTCCTCTCCTCTCCTTGATCGTTTCCTCTCCTCTCGTCTCATCTCCTCTCCTGATCTCATGTTTCTTCTCCTCTTCTCGTTTTCTCTCATCTCCCCTCCTCTCTCTGTCTTGTCGCCTTTCTTGTTTCCTCTCTTCTCCCTTGTTTTTTCTCGTTTCTTCCTCCTCCTCCTCTCCTGTTTACTCTCCTTTCAATTCTTGTCTCATCTCCTCTTGTTTCCTCTCCTTGTTTACTCCTCTCCTCTCCTCTTGTTTCCTCTCCTCGTTTCCTCTCCTGTCCTGTTTCTTCTTCTCTCTTTTGTTTTCTCCCCTCATCTCCTTGTCTCCTCTCCCGTTCCTCTCCTGTTTCCTCTCCTCTTGTCTCCTACCTTGTTCCCTCTCCTCTCCTCGTTTTCTCCCTTGTCTCCTTCCTCTCTTTGTTTCCTTTCCTTTCCTCTCCTCTCCTTGATTTCTCTCCTGTTTCCTCTCCTCTTGTGTCTTATCTTCTCTCCTCTCCTCTCGTTTTATCTTGTTTCCTCCTCTCCTCTCTTGTTTTCTCTCCTCATCTCCTCTCCTCTCCTGTTTCCTCTCCTCTCTTTTCTTGTCTCTCCTCTCCCCTCCTCTCCTTGTTTCCTCTCATGTTTCCTCTCCTCGTCTCCCCTCATCTCCTTGTCTCCTCTCTTGTTTCCTTTCCTCGTCTCCTCTCCTCAGCTCAGACATAAGGTGGCAGCGTTGCGTTCACTGTGCAGTCATCACACGGAGAAGCTGTCGGCGTTCCGAGCGGTTTACCCCGACATCGTGCGGACACACTTCCCTCCTCTCTATAAGGAGCTGTTCGGTGCCGACCTGGAGCTGACTCTGCAGAGCGACGACTAAGCGTTGACCGGGAGCTCCTCGGAGCTGAGCAGAGCTGAGCTGCCCAGATCCGGACTGACCGAGCAGTTCAGATTCCACGGCCACGGAGGACGGGACGATGACTCACACAGTGTATCCGCTGCACTTCTCAGAGTCCACAAGAATGGAGAGATTTGAACTCCTCAGTTTGTCTTTCTTCACCTCCTCCTCCTCCTCCTCCTCCTCCTCCTCCTCCTCCTCCTCCTCCCGTCATGGCTCTGGGTTTGGACGCAGTGAGGACTCAGGTGGTCTCTCTCCATTAACACACATCATGTGTCCCAGATCTTGGATCTGGATTCACCTCTGACATTGAAAGACACCTTCTTCAGTATTCACCTTTGAAACCTGCTTCTGTTTGTCCTTCACCCGACTGTCACGACTTCACCTCTTCTTCTAACAGTTAACTTCACGTCTGAGTGTCACTCACACCAAAGAGTGGCACGGAAAATACATTTATGTCCTCTAGAAAGTTCTTCCTCTGGAAGCTTGTTGTGACCGCCGGTTGGTGAGAACATGCAAACTGCTGCTATCCAGCCTGCTAGCTAGCTCGGCCACTAACCAGACAAAAAGTCAACTTTTGTGGAGCAGCTTAAACTCCGAGCAGAGCCGGCTTTTATCAAACCGGATGGTGCAACAAGCTGATATGACAGCTTCCTCCATCTTTTAACTCTCCAACTCTCCTTCCTCTCAAAGGTTAGCGCTGATACGCAGTTTACAGTGCAATTGTGCAATGGTGTGAATTTGTTGTTCTGAATGGATGTATCATCTGAATCACCTTCTCTATGGTTTTATGGCTGCACTATTCCATAAAAACACGTCTTTACATCATGTTACACACATTTTTAGACACATTTCCCAAAGTTCAATCTGACAGATTTGGTCTCTTTGGAAACCTTGAGTTCTCTTCTAGAAGTGAAAATTCAGTTTTGTGGGTTTGAATAATGTTTGACCGAATATTGGGATGTTGGATAGAGCCACTGCATCAAAGTTATTGGAAGGGGTTAAGAAAATGTCCAAAAGTCTGTTTAGTCATCCAGGTCACAGGATATCCAAGATGTTAAAAAACAGCAACAAAAACTTAGAGATATCATTATCAAAAGTTGCCCAATCTGTAATTTATTATTATCATTATTATTTTATTTAATGGTCTGTCTCCTCGAGAATCCAACTTAGTAAATAATGATCCTGTAAAATGCAATTCAAAGCGTGCGTGAATTAGGAACAGTCAGTTGGCCATATTATGCACATTCTTGTTGCACAGATTTCCAATGAGTCTTTCACTAAACAGATCAGTCTTTATGTGGCTGTTGTTGGATTGATTGGTGCTGAAGAGCAATGTCAATTCATAAATCATGTTTGAGAACTAGACCACAAACTGTATGTGCAGTTGTACACCCTGATTGCAAACACAAACCTACGCAAATATATCCGCAATCACCGGTTGTTGGGCTGACGGTGGCCAGTTGGCACATTTTAACATATCGCCCGACCGTATAGTCTGGGACATCGTGGCAGTTAGACAATGTCATTAAAATCAGGTTTTATTGCGTTACCCCAAAATAAACCAAATAGAAACCTATTTTTTAAAAAAAAGGCTGGACAGCAACTGGATGTTTCTGTTTTCTTCTACCGATGTCTGTTGATGCATCACTCAGGTTAATGCAGATCGTGAACGTCCTGAATAATTAATTAAGCTACACACCAATTCACCGTCTCCTCTCAGGCACTTTCACTTGATTATTAATTAGCAGCAAGTGCAAACACTGCAGTATGATTTGATGATTTAAAAATGGACCCCAAGTACGTGGTTATTTGATAATTTGTTGCTCACATTATTTCTATTTTCTTGCTCATGTTGATATTTCAGGGACACTATCAACTTTTGATCCTTGTGGACAAAAATGCATTAAGTTAATATGCACGAATGGAGCAAATACCAGCTGAAAACACAGCTGACTGGCCCAAAAGAGACTAAGCATCTGAAGTTTGTTCACAAAATGACAACAGATAAATACAGATATATATAGTATCGCATTTTGGAACAGACTTCTTCAGATTCTCCATGCACTGGGGAGCAGACATTCATGATATAATAGAAGTTGTTTCATCCGCCATGGTAGCATTCCTCCTCCTCCTCCTCCTCCTCCTCCTCCTCCTCCTGCCTTGCATCCTCTCAGCAGCCTCTTCCTCCTCTGGTTACATCTGCACCGAGCCAGCAGACAGCAGCATCAGACAACAGAGCAGCTAATTCACTCTAATGTAGCAGTTAGCATGTAGCACCACCTGGTGGCCTGACAGGAAAGTGCAGGTTCTCTTATTTCTCCTGTCCATTGGTGGCATTTCAGCAAATCAGAATCCAGTTTTTTAATCCATTTACCCAACCTGAATCCTTTCAAATCCACATCGAATCTAATTAGATTTATCTTTCAATGTTAGCAAGAGAAAACAAAACTCAAACATTCATTTGAAATGCGTTGGCTGAGAAGGCAGAAATGTAATTTAATGAGGAGTAGAAGATATGAAATGTTAAAGTATGAGTCTGGTATTTTTCTTATTGCCAACACATCATGTGCAGAGCCAAACCATCAATGTGTTATTCCGACTCTAAATACTGTCTGACTTCCTGTCTACGTCTCTCAGCTCCAAACCCATTGGTTCCTACTGAAGATGCAAATCTTTAAAAGCATCTCATCTAACATATAGTTTAATTGTTTAAAAGGTCTCAGTAACACTGTAGTTTTGATCAAACAAACTAACTATTTTCAGTGGCAGATTAACAATTATTGAACTTAGACAAATCCAATAAAGAATTTTATTTCTTTGGTTTGGCCATGTTTATATTTTACTAATAGGAGACAGATTCATTCAGGATTCAACCAGCTTAATGAAAGCAATATTGCAAAAATAACACAGTATTAAGAGCAATATATAGACACTGCTTCATAAAAAACGAAACTATGCAGAACAAGTATGGTGAAGTGGTGAAAATATTAGCGTGTTGCACTACAGTGAGTCTACTGCCCTGCCTACCTGTTAGCGTGTGTGTGATGTGTGTTTATGTGTGTGCACATTTTGTTTCCGAGGGAAATTTTCAAAGTTTGGACTACAGACTGCTGGGAGGAGTGACGTTTTTGTCCATTTATGTTTTAGCTCCACCGCATCGGTCTCCAGGTCCAATAAAGCCCCATAAAAATCTGTAATGAACGTAACTTTAGCCATAACTGAATGTCAAGCAATAATGTAAATGTATTTCTATCTTTGTTTATTGTGTATAGTTTGAAAATATTGGCATGTCAATGCAGATTCTAATTTATAAGATTTCATTTTGGGGGGGTTTTCTTTTCAATCTTGTGTGTTATTGGCTTAATATTTTGTCTCGACCCGTCACGTGATTACGTACGCTGATGACACACTTTTCTCCCTCCACGCCGCCTTATTGGTTTGGCCCTCGTCTGGAGAGTAACTTTATGAATAAGTCTGTACAGGCCACAGGAAAATACTGCTATAGATGCCTAATGAGCGTCAAACTTTTTATCTGTTGATTGATATGCATCTTAATGTTATCTGGTTTGATATGCACTGCTCTCCTTTAGGTTTAGTTTAGTTGCAGAGAGAGCAATTTTTTTGTGTTTTTAACATGCTAGGTTACCCTTTGTTAGCAGGGTCTTGATTTTACCAACTATGCCACATTGTATGTTTCCACACAGGGTAATGCATTAAAAGGAAATTCTGTTTTTATTAACAACCTGACAGCAGCAACATTTTCTAAATTGTTGCTGTCTATACGATGACAACCTGTACTGGTTATGTGTCAAACTTTGTCCGATTGCTCGTATTGTGATACCCATTGACTACAAGTGCAACCATGTTCCTGGTGACCAAAATGTAAAGTCTTAATTATGCCATAACTGAAAGTAATGATTGGCAAAACATGCAGTAAAACAAATGTTGTAAAAGGCCAGTAGCCAGAGACTTATTTATGAGAAGTTGGACATTGCCAAAAGCTACTTATTGGATGTTTTTGGCAATGTTGTTCCTTCCTAACTCTGGAACACTCCAGCAAAATGCTAACTAAGCTAAGCTAACAGTAGCAAGCTTGTTAATTCATCTCAACTGCACGGATACTTTAGATAAAGCAACGTTTTTCCAAACCAACAAAGTGTCCACTACTGTCTGAGTTGTATAAAAACAGAAATGTTCCTTTAAATTGTCAAATGTTATTATGATAATGAAACATCATAGTACAAGGATTGTTATTTCCCAGCCTGCACCTGTATCAGTGTGCCAGACTCGGGCCTGTCAATTTCTTTGTTTAAAACTGACTTCTTTTGTTTTGATACAAAGCAGAGCTGCTGTATCTGAAATGTATTAAAAATAAAAAAAATGGAGAGAGACAGAAATGCATTTGTCCGCTTGGGTAGTTTTGGCTTCTGTCAAATTCGAGTTGAGTACAAAAAAACCTGGACAACCTCAGTGCTCCACAAAAGTTTATGGCCACCTTTCAAACTGAAATAAAGTGCTCTGTGTTTGAACAACTTCAGTTTGCAAAGATGGAGCCACCAGAAGGTCTGGTAGAGTTTAATAAACACCTTCTTCCTCAGTTTTCAGGCACTGCCCTCCTTCCCCCTATAGCTCATTGCTTTATATGCTGTGAGCACTACAAATAAAAAAAATCCATTTAGCTTCTTTGTAGTGCATGAGGTGGAGGCAGGATCTCAACACGTCAGCGGATAAACAACCTGCACGGAGAAAAAAGTGTTTTATTACTTCCACCAAGGCCGAAGGTCTAGGAAGGAGGTTATGTTTGCACCGGCGTTGGTTTGTTGGTTTGCAGGATTACTCAAAAAGTCCGCCATGAATTCGAATGAACTTTTGAGGAGGGTTGGGGTGTGGCACAATGAACAATCCAACTGTAGATTCGTCGTTTTTTCACATTAAACTCTGTGAAATTACAGTTGAGTTTGGCCAAAGCACACTTGGTGATTGTTGGAAAGAGTAACGACGACGGTTTAGGTGAGTTTTATTTTGTTTCTGTTCAGTTTGAATGAAGTGTTTTACGATGCTCCGCTACGTACAGCTGATCTCAACAGAAACAAAAATACACGTGGATGATGGCGTGAAGTGTTTTGTGTTTAAGGCTCTATACAAATAAAGGTGACCTGTCGTGATGGTTATACATCCTGGTATACTGGTTAGGGGCGTGTCTGGGACCACTCAACTTATCTTGAAGTGTGTAATGGGCAGAAAAAAAAAAAATACAACCACAAGCACCTGCTGGCTGGTCACTAACTGATCAAATGTCCCCCACCCACTCAGCCAACGAAGCATCCTGTAGAAAGAAACAATCTTCAAGCACCAAAGTTTGGTATGTTTACCCTCCAAAACCACAGAGAGAAGAGACCGTGAGAGTAGATGTTTGTCTACAAATACCATCAGCTGCATGTCTTTATTACCTGAGCATTTAAAGCCAAAAACAGAATTGAATCATGATGTAAATATGACTGCTGGTGGTCTTGTCTCGCCATTCTTTCTTCGAATTTTACTAGCCTATAATCTGATGGCTTTCTAAATCGAGAAATGTAAAAAAAACATGAAGAGAAGGAAACAAGAGAGGACATGAAAGAGGAAAGGAGAAGAATAGATAGAGATAGATGAGGAGATGAAACAGGGTGATGATATGAAATTCTTGCCATCTAGTGTTCTCTGCAGTAGATGGCAGTAGAGTACAGGTGTATCTATTATAACCTGCAGTAGAAGAGGAGACCATTTTACAGCAGTTTAAACCAATCCCCCCTCCGACACCAACCACAGAGCTCATCACCGCGCTGAGGCTCGGATCACACACTGTGTTTGAATGAGATTACTTTATGGTTGATGGAGTTCGTATCTATGTTTAGGCTCAACATCACGTTGTAAATCTGAAGGAAAAAGCTGACGGTCAGCTGATGGACTCGCTCTATTTCTCTTTTAAACAACATTGTTTTTCTTCTGCTTCATATTTAGACTTTAACACACTTTGTCTTTGTGCAGAAGTAGCCTTTGCTATTTCCTGTCTGAAGGCTTCACTTTCTTTGAGTGTCTTTCTACTCCTCTGTCAGACCTTCTGCTTCTCTGCAAACCTCATTCCTGACAAAACATATCATCTTGAAATGTTTATTCCTTCTCACCTTCCGACTCATTTTGTCTTCTATCCACTTGTTTTCCCAATCGGCTTGTCCTTTCTTCAGCTGTGGCGTTCAACACTTTGTTATCTGGTGTGTGGAGGTCGGATGTCTCCGGGGCGATACAGTAGTCACCATTGAGCGTCCGCGATATTTTTGGGGATCCTTCTTTTACAAGTTTTAGTCCATAAATAAATAAATGAGTAAATGATTCAGTGGGTTTTGTTCCTGGCAGCGCAGAGAGGGCTTGTGTAGGGAAATAAAAGGCTTTATTGTACAGGCTCCATCCTGAAGGTTTCCTGAGAGGATCTGCAGTAATATGCTGCTGATTATAGAGACAAAGTCCTGGGACACTTTATAGGTGTTGATTTTTTAGACACTCAAAAATGCTCCATTTGAAGTGATAGTTGTGATATAGACATTATGGGAATAAAAGTAGCTTATTTGTCTCCTTGTGAAATGAGAAGATTAATATCACTCTGTATTTTAACTGCTATAACTGCTACGATAATGCGGCGTATAAATACCACGACATTACACAGACATTCCACATGTCGGACGCATTTTAGCCTTTTCGTGTGTCATTTGTACGCCACGCAAACGTCCGCAGTTAGGTTTAGGCAAGGAAACCATTTAAGAGGAAAACGTCATGGTTGGGCTTAAAATAAGTAAGTAAACTAAGTAAAACATTTACGGAAACAACAACGGAAAACACGTCACAAACGTCAATAAAAAACACGTGACAATCGTCACGTGACAAACGTCACTAATGTAACTTACAAAACAAAACACCAGATAACAACGGTCTCAAACATGGGTCTCTTGGTTAAACGTCCGGGGTTTGTTGGACCCGCCCACCATAAGTGGTCTTTCTCTTTCTCGCCGTAACTTACCGTAGTATTTATAGACGGATGCGTTTACATTGCAGTCAGTATAGGATACATGGCGTCAAGAAAGGCGTTCTTATTGCACGCTAAACACCTTGTGCATTATCTGGCATTTATACATCTTTTTTGTGCAAACAGGCTGATCATGCGCAAGGTGTTTAGCGTGCAATAACGCATTTTCTTGATTTCCGCATGTCATCTGTACGCCATGTATCCTGTACTGACTGCAATGTAAACGCATCTGCGTATAAAAGCTACGGTAAGAGTTAGTGATGTTTTGTTAGTGATGTTTTGTTTTGTAAGTTACGTTAGTGACGGTTGTCACATGTTTTTTATTGACGTTTGTGACGTGTTTTCTGTAGTTGTGTTATGTTGTTTCCATACATATTTTACTTAAAGGTCACCTATTATGCAAAATGCACTTTTCCATGTCTTTTAAACATCAATATCTGTCCCCAGTGTGTCTACAGGCCACCATAGTATCATAAAAGACCATCCTCTCTCTTTTTCTCCTCCTCCGTTTGTCCGGAAATGGGTGCAGAAAAAAAAATCGCTTTTTTTCCTTCTCTTCTGACGTCATTAGAGAAATGCAAGCCATGTAAGGGTTTCCTGGTCGAACCAGAGAGAACCTTCAGTAGCTGACCCCGCCCCACAGCGCGTCACTGTCTCTCCTCCTCAACCTAACTTGAGCAAAGTCTGCAAGAACCAGCAGAACAGGCTTCATGTACTCCCATCATCTAAATATAACATGTTCTTTCACAAAGGCTTTATGTAATTACACTGTTTAAACAGATGATATTTATATATTATATATATTTGATGTCATGCATGTAGCAGAGTACAGGTAGTAAATAGTGACTTGTAAGCAACACAACACATTTCTGTTTCACAGTCAAACTTTATTTGAGTAGACAGATGACAATATTAATTATTCACAGCATTTGTAATCATCTCACCTGTTAGTTAGTTATGATAACATGGTACAGGAGAAAGTCTTCAGCTCTGGTAAACTATGGTAAGCTAAGCTCCGGTGGTCTGTAGTCATGGTAACACAGAGACAGCTACTACTGTAAATAATATACCATTACTCTGATCTTCCATACATTTATCTTTTAGCAGAAATAATGAACTGACTACTGTTTCACATCTTCTATTTTCCACCCTGATGGTCGCTGTGTTTACACACCGTGTCATAGCAGTAGCATGTAGCTAACCGTTAGCATGTAGCTACATGCTAACGGGTTAGCTCTGTATCTCCCATCTGCTCTCAGCTGTCTGCTCTCAGCTATCTGCTCTCAGCTATCTGCTCTCAGCTGTCTGCTCTCAGCTGTCTGCTCTCAGCTGTCTGCTCTCAGCTATCTGCTCTCAGCTATCTGCTCTCAGCTGTCTGCTCTCAGCTATCTGCTCTCAGCTGTCTGCTCTCAGCTGTCTGCTCTCAGCTATCTGCTCTCAGCTGTCTGCTCTCAGCTATCTGCTCTCAGCTGTCTGCTCTCAGCTGTCTGCTCTCAGCTATCTGCTCTCAGCTGTCTGCTCTCCTCTGGGATGATTCTGTCGGTCATTTCTCACAGATGGATCTGTAAAGACAGACGTAAAACAGAGTGTATGTTTACGGTTTACAGAGTTGATGCATGAGGTAAACACTGAGCTAACTAACAGAGCTATAAATAGTATTATTTACCTGAGAGAAACCGTCAGGAAAACCTGGAATCTGGACCGCAGATGTTCATCATGTGTCGCCGATTTCTGATCAGATTCCTCCGGTAACGTGCGCTGGGTGAAGTTTCTGGTTTATAAACTTTAAAGTGGTTTATAAGCTCTATTCTAGCTCCTCTCTCTCCAGAGCTGCTCCGGGAGGGAGGGGGAGGGTGACGCTGTTGTTGTTGAGATTGACAGAAAACGCTGACCAATCAGAGCAGAGTGGGAGGAGACAGGCTGTGAATCAGTGGTTTTCAGACAGAGGCTGAATTAGTCTCTGAGGCAGGCAGACTCAGGCTGCAGTATGAGAAGAATAAAGGGTTTTTTGAACATTGCAGCATGTAAACATGTTCTAGTGCAACATTAAAATACATCTATGAACCTGGAAATGAGCATAATATGTGACCTTTAATTTAGATACTTCTTTCCCCGCGAAAAGGCTAAAATGCGTGCTCGTGACACGCAGAATGCCCGTGTAATGTCGTGGTATTTCTACATTTCTACACAGACCGGGTTGCTCAAACTCACTGATTACTGTGTTGCGTCTCATTTCTTTAATCTGTACACAAACAGAAATGTAAAATCAAGTTGTAGTTTCTTGCCTAAGCTATTTTTTGTGAAGACCACCTCCAGTAATGTTTAACTTTGGAGCTTCAGCTTCATATTCACTGTAAAGACGATTGATCAATCAATCTTCTCATCTAACTCTCAGCAAGAAAATATAACTCTGCAAATAAGCTTAATTAGCTATAAACCCATTTTCTGCCCTTTGTGTGATGTGTTTTTAGAGTTTGGTAATGATGTTAATACTTTTTAAAAAAGCAAAGGCAGAACACAAAGCTCATTTCCACCTCTGAATTCGACCGCTGGAGTGTTTTTGCAGTACATACAAACAACCTAAACAGATGCCATTTTTGCATGATGGCCTCCAGCTCTCTTTCTCCATGTTGCATGCAAAGTTAATGAGGACTCTCGACACACACACATCCACATTAGAGTGATAGGAACCAAAGGATGAGAGATGAAGTGGCACACGACTGCGGTAACAGACACAATTTGTCATCATAACTGATTTAAAAAACTTGGATTGAATCCACAGCGCTCAGAGACGTCCCACTGTCTGTGGTGATGGTTTGGAGCTGATTGTTGTTTGTCTGATTTGGCTCTGAAGCTAAACACGTGTGTGAACTGAAGCAGAGTTTTCTTCTTACATGTTGGATAAAAATGTGGATTAAAACTGTCGCCGGAGCTCCAACAAACCAATCAACATGACTCATACAAGCTGGAACAAGAACCAAGACGAGGAAGAGGAAAGGTGTGCCTGTGTGAGGCAGTCTTTATTAAGTTATCCATCTGTAATGAGAATTCCTTTGGCAAATTAACCCCCCGCTAATGAACAAGCGTCAGAAGCTGTAAAGGGGCTTTAATGAAACAGGAAGTTTTAAACCTCATTACATCCTGTTTAGCCTCACCAACACATCCAACAGCAACATCAGGGAATATGAAAAAATAAACAGTTTACAGATGAGCTCATGCTGCGGTTCTACCCACACGAGAACGTCCTCATCACAACTGTGAAAATGTGTCAAAATAAGATGCTACATCTAGAAAGACTGACGTTTATTTGCAGTTCGTTGTGCACTAAGGGAGTTCACCAACGTCACTACGAGACACTGAGCTGCTTTTTAATCAACACAGTTTGGAAGCAGGCTGCAGCAGTTCACAGATTAACACACACACCTGGTGGAAAGAAGAAGAGTCTGGCACTGAGCAACTGTTGGCTCACTACCTCACTCGTATTTTGAATACAATTTTCCACAAGTTTGGTAAGTTTTATTCCACAATTGTCAGCTATATAACCGTAGTTTCAAACTCCTAATTGTCGTGTTTTACACATAATTGTCAGGACTCTGTACTCTTAGTTTGAAACCGGGACAATTCTGGATAGCCCGGGACGTCTCGTCACCGTACCTATGGATGAATGAATCCGTGTTTCGCCATCTAGCGGCGCTGCCATTACTGTGGTGTTAAGTCGTACTGACTTAGTGTCTGCTAACCGTGTTAAATTAAAAATAAAAATTGGTGCACGACTTGCTGGTTTAACGTCATATTACACTGAAAGAGGGTGGACGAAAGGAAAAGTTGGATTGATGGTAAGAAAAGTTTTGTTAATTCACGTATTGCGTATAATTTTTTTGCTCACATGCTGTAAGCGTTAGCTGCTGTAGCGTGACCTATTTTAGTGGTTTTAGGGAATGGTTCAGCAACAAGTCTGGGATAAAAAAACGTGCGAATTGGGGAAATGTGGCGTACAGAAGACCGCTTGCCTGGTGTCGCTCGGGGGCCTGAGTCCTTCTGATGGAGGCTCAGCCCGTGGACGATGTGAGGCCGGTAACGGCCCCCCGTCACGCAGTCTGCCCGGGGGATTCAACTCGGCGGGTTAGGGACGGCCACTTGGCCGGGAAGAGGTCACCTCGCGGGACCTCTTCCCGGCGCTGGCTGGCCCCTGCCGGGTGCATTTCATCCAAGGTGGTAGCCAAGACAACCTTTGATAATTTTCTGGGTTTCTCTTTTGCCTTTCAAAAAGGTTCAGGTTTCTGAAGACGGGTGGGGTCAAAATCCTGAACACAAAACTGGCGAAAAACAGTTTAACTCCACAATCCAGAACTACAATGTTCACAGTCTTTTCATTTTTTCAGTCATTATTTTCCAACATTTATAAAGTGTTTAGAAACAAAACTCTGAATTTCTTTTACACGGCGTTTAAACAGAATACAAAACTCATCAATATAAGACAATAATACATCAACAATAAGTCAAGACAAAGCTAGGTTATCAGCCAATGGAGAGGCCAAGTCCCGCCCCTTCCGGTGGACCACCATGGGACATTATTTCAGAAAAAATATGAACGGTAGTCAACGGCAACAAGAGACAAATAATTTTTGATCCTGTTTGAATTGCTCCATTAATCACACACATGATGTTGGTCAATTTAAAAGATAATTTAGCAAGTCCAGAAAGTCAAAAACAATCATCCTAAATCACAACACGTTCTCCTGTCAGTACGCACAAAGTTCAGCCGCTGTTGCATTCGCTGTAAGACAGAAAATAGATTGTCCGGTGAGTCAGCCTCTAATAGTATTGGTAAACTCCCTCTGTTTATTGGAGCGCTGTTTGCACACAGAACCGTTTACATTTAGCCGCTGTCTGTTGTTGTTCTGTCCTCGTCCTGGCTGAAGACAAATATCCATTAAACCCTGAGAGACAGAAAGAGTCTAAGAACAACCGGGATAAAGAACGCAGCCACAGCTCAGCGGCGCCTGTCTGTTCACCGCCGAGCTGTAATGACAAAACACTTCCTCTGTCTCCTGAATGAGACTTTGATTTACACAAACAGCTTACATGTGCCTCCTCTTCTTTTACCTCTTTACCCCCTTCATGCGGCCCTGCGGGCTCTAATTACTGGGACGCACAGGAGGACGTCCCCGCCGACAGACCGAGGGGAGCGAGGAGCCGTGGAGGGATGTCGCCGGGGAGGTGTGTTTGTTAATGAGATGGATCAGACTTGGCAGGCGGCAGAGCCTGGCAGCACAGTGTGGACAGAGAGAGAGAGAGAGAGAGAGAGAGAGAGAGAGAGAGAGAGAGAGAGAGAGAGAGAGAGAGAGAGAGAGAGAGAGAGAGAGAGAGAGAGAGACGGACGCCCGAAATCTGTGAGCTCCACTCGCACTTAACCAAACAGATCTGGAGCAGCAGCAGAGACCTGGACTGTAAATAGCCTCGGAGTCTATTTTAGAGCCGGGGGATTATCTGCGTTTTCATACCTTCAGTTTGATAAAACCTCAGAGAGGCATATGTGAAGTAGGACTGATTTCACGGTGGAACAGAGCGAGCAGATTGTTGCTTTAGTTACAGAAAGATTTCTCAGAGGCAGAATAATCCCAGTGAATAATCAGGCACAGAACTGGGGCTCCTGTGAGCTGGTGGTGTCTCAATGGTAACCTTAGATTTACAAAAACTTGGGAACACTATTGCGAGTCTCGTTTCCCAACGACCTCTAATAACCTTAACCATTCATGGTCAAATGGCTAACCTCAACCATCTCGCAAGGGTTTGAAAACTCGAGGGTTACCATCTAGACAACCCTGTGAACTCTGTGGCCATTTATAACATCTGATAACACAGCCCGTCCTCATTCCCAGGACGTCAAATACCAACGATGCCGGCGTTCAGTACCGCCCTTTCGCAGAGACGCACCGGGCGTTCCGTTAACTCCAATGTAAACCCATCTGTGGCAACAGTAAAGGCACAGAGAAAGTGCACCGGGAGGGACTGTGGAGACTGACACATTCTCACTCCCAACTCGTCCAATACCACCGCTCCTCGGCATCGGAGACGGACGTACGGGGTAGCCCTCTAGCGTTACTTTTGGATGGACCTGGGACGGCGTGTCAGTATACGCTCGTTGCATGCATAGTGTCCTTTCAAAGTAAACTTCCGTTTTCACAGGAAGTTAGGTTTAGGCAACACAACCACTTAGGTAGGGTTAGGAAACGGATGGGGTTGACGTTAACTTCCCTGACCAGCGACTCACGGGACTGTCGATACCGCCGAGTCATGTGACTAAAGACTGGCGTGACAAAATAATGATTCTTCTATCCAGGAGCACAAAAACCATCTTGGTAGCTGAACTCACAGTTCCCTGGGAGGACAGACTACCCATTTCTCACCAACTGAAGAAGGCCAAGTACCAGGATTTGATCGACGAGTCTCTATAGTCAAAGGTTGGCACGCAGCCTTATTCCCCATCGAAGTCGGCTGCCGCGGTTTCCCCAGCAACATCAGTGCGCTACTTCTTACAGAGGATCAGTTTGGAACCTAAACAACTGCAGAAAGCCACCGGGGAAAGAGCCATGGCAGCTGAGAGCAGCTCAATGTGGCTGTGGTTGACGAGAGCCCAAAGTTGGAACCCTTCTGCAACCCACACAGGTGAAGCGAGGCTAAGGGGCGAAGCGCTTGTGACCCTGAGATACCTGCTGAAGATGCAGAAGGGTTCCCAACAACGTGAATGCTCTGACCATCCTGCCACCAATGAATACTACCAAGAGGAGGAACTAGCAACACCATGTCCTAAGTTGCTCCTGCAGCTTCTGCTTGTAGCAAAGCATCTCTGATGTTTATTTCACCCCTAAGTCGTTATTTTTAGTTTCACACGGGACACTGGTTGAAAGCTTCGTGCTTGTTTGACCTTGCACGCTATTAATACTACGTCACTTGCTCCAAACCGCCATATAAAGAGTTAGTTGAAAGCCCTGTTCATCACATACTGCCCTTAAATGGCGCCTCCGTGCGTCAGTTTCCGATGCGAAGGGGCTCTGACCAAACGGCGGTATTTGACGGGTTGTCTTGCAAGAGTTTTGAAAATGGAGGGTTATCTAGACTCGACCCTGTGAGTTCTTTAGCGATTACTAACATCTGGCCACATCCCAAACAGTGATGTCACTACAGATGTTGTTGAGATATTTCACTTTTGACCAAAGCAGTGGACCAGCAGACATCCCCAGAAGCATGACACTGGTGAGCTAAAACATCTACCTGCTATATTCCCGCCTTTAGACTATAATCAACCCTCGATGAGCTCAGAGATTCCTGCGGTTTGTTGCTGTGAAGCGTTTCTTCCCGACAGAGTGAGAGTGATAGCAGGAGGATGAGTGGCAGCACAGCACACAGCTGCAGGACCGACTCCCTCCGGCCGTTGCTCACCTCAAATGAATCACATTTAGCAGCTTTTACCTCTCCACGCTCCATCCTCTGTTCTTTTCTCATCTCCACACACGGCGTCCACTTCTGTCCATCATATTATCTCCTCCGCGAGGCCACATCTCCCGTCTGTCAGCCTGCAGAGTCACAGCTCTTCAGGGGTTTTTATCACTTTATCGGCGCACTCAGGGCCGAGCGTCTGATAGAATCACATCACGGTTTCTGTCCAATGACACGCCTGAAACTGCTCCGGGCCGAAGCCATTAGCTACTCTTCACAGTTTATTGTCGCTCGGTCTCTCGTACAGTACGCTGCTGCTGACGCCTCACAGCATTTCATTCACAAGAGGTTTTGACATATTTTATATTTCCATGCACTCAAATAATCCTATATTTGAGATTCTATGAAGCAGTAATAATAACGAAGCAGCGACTGTCCAAATGAAACTGACAAAGTGGTGTTGCAAAGATTTTCTTTTCTCCCAGATCTCCCCTGTGAGTTTCCATTTATTCCTTTTTAGTTCAACATTTCTACTCTAGTCTAACCACAGTATTAATAAATGTCCATATTTTCATTCACATCTCATCTCTGAACGTCGTCCCTCTGCAGCTTTTATCTGTAATTCACAGACACTAGTTCCTGTTTTTCATCTCTTCCTTTATGGCATCCTCCAAGCAGCGACCTTTAACCCCATCTCCTTTCATTTCCTCCCACTATCTACCATTACCACCTCCTCCTCCTCCTCCACCTGACATCAGCCTGCATCCATCTGTCTCTTCCTCTCTCTCTCTGTTTCTATCTAAATGACATCTGAGTGCCAGCAGGACTGATCCATTACCTGCACCCCCACCAACCGCCATCTCTCTCTTATTTCCCAGGTTCTCCTTCCTCTCTGGTGTCTCTTCCTAACCCCTCCAGTGGTGTGTGGAGAGAGAGTCGAGCTTCTTTTCAGCCTTGATGCATTCAGAAATAACTCCATGTTACCTGAGTCCTGAGGTAGAGATCTAACAGCGGTAGCCGAGTCACTTTCTTCCATCCTCCTCCACTCCACTTTCCATCTCTCTGGTTTTCCTCTTTCCTTCTGTTTCAGACTCACTGTGTACGTTCCTAATCTTTCCATCTCACTACAAATATTCACTGTTTTGTCATCTCTTACAGTCACTCTCCTGCTCCTTCTTTCATATCTCTGGTTCTCTGAGCACAGTTGCAGCGTACTGACACTATGTGCAACTCAGTCTCATGGCGGTTCGTGAAATATTAACAACATTTAATCTGTTTGATTCGTGTACATAGACGAGAATTTTACTTTTTTTGCGTGACGCTCAGCACGACTTTCAACGACATATATTACATATATAACATATATTTTGTGCGTTTTCCTACGAATGTCCAACAACACGTGACGCACATGTCAATTTCCGCTCCAGTCTTTTCAAAATAAAGCTACTTAGTTAGGTTTAGGAAAAGATCGACCTGGTTAGGTTTAGGCAACAAACTACTTAGTTAAGTTTAGGAAAAGATGTCGGTTTGGGTTAAAATAACACCGGAAGTGCCGGAACTTAAGTACAGAAGTTACATGACAAAAACTACTTAGTTAGGTTTAGGAAAAGATCGCAGGTTGGATTTAAATAACTTTCGGAAGTGACGTAACTTAATTACGGAAGTTACGTGGCAAATACATTTTACTTCTGGTTTCACACGGGACACGATCGGGGGTCTCCTGAGCGAAAGACCTGTGTTTTTTCACTACTTTGAATAAGTAGCTAACTAAACTGCCTCTAGCCTATGAATGAATGAATGAATGAATGAATGAATGACTTTATTTCGAACATAAAAATAAATTAAAACAGATTAAAAATAATAACAAACAAAACAAGAGCAATAGTGTCTGAAAAGGAGTAGGTAGAAGTAAAACGTATATTTCCTACACCCCTTTCTCACTTCTCCTCTATTAACTCATATATCATAGAATGATTATATAATATATAAACTATCCCATTATTTACATCCCAAATTAAATATATGAACAGCATCCCATGATTTCAGCCCCGCCTAAAAAATCCTGAACACAAAACTGGCAAAAAAACAGTTTAACGGATTAACTCCACAATCCAGAAGTACAATGTTCACAGTCTTTGCAACATGTTCTCAGTCATTATTATAACATTTATAATGTGTTTAGAAACAAGTCTCTGAATTTCCTTTACACAGCCTTTAATTGGAGTATGTACGGCGGCATGTAAACGGGAATATCAGTGGAATATTCATGTTCATTAGACATGTAAACAGCTTGGTAGGAATATTGTCTTTTTTTTAGACCAAGGGCAAAAAGGTGAATATTTGGTGCATGTAAACGTAGAGCAGGTTTATGGAGTGAAGAGGTGCAGGTGTGCTGGTTACAGGAGACTGGCAGGAGCGTTAATTGCAGATTGAGTCCAGGTGAGTCGTGAGAAAGAGAGAGAAGATAAGAGGGGGAGGGAAACAAGCAAACAGACAAAACCAAAACACACCATGCACACGTCACTCAGGACACCAAAGATCTCCTAGTTAAAATGTAGAATGAGTCTGAAGCAGCTCAGCGTGCACAGTATTCCTGCTGATATTTAACTCAACACATCATTCAAATGATGCTTCAAACTTCTCGGTATACAGCCCCGCAGCAAAGTGTACCAATCCTTCAGGCAGCAGCGTCTCGTCTTTAACCGGCCCTGAGCGTCACTTCCACCGGTTAAAAGAATAGCTCAGTATAATGCTGTGTGTCTGCCTGGTTGTGTTTAGTATGCACACAGGTGTCTCCTCCTGCAGCGGTGGACGAGCTGAATACAAATATTTATTAATTAAGGGCTAATTTCCTGCTCCATTGATTCCAGCTCCCACGTAGCTGTGCTCCTCTCCTCAGAGAATCAATGAGAGCACAGACAAACCCCTAAAGTACGTACAGCCTCCACAAACTCCAAACCATCAGGGGGAGAGATTTAACCCCGGGGGGTCACTGGAGGGTCAAAAGGCAAAAACACAGTTAGTCAGACTATTGACCAGAGTTTGACTTTTCCTGCGTGGAGCTGCAATCACATACTAAGACTTTTTAGGACTCTTTTCGGGACATACTATACTGACTTTTTATGCCCTAATATACTACACCTTTTTGACATTTTAATGACATTGTGAGGACCCTGGGCTTATCCTCTGTTTTTGGTGTGTGTCCACCTGTGTACTTATGTTCCAGAGTGCCTTTAGGTGGAGTGAAGGCCAGGGTCGTCAGAGGAGATGTGGCTTACCTGTATTTAAGATGGCTGCAGAGCATGTTCTGGCTCTCTCTCTCTATCTCTCACAGCGACACACCCCCGTGGACATTCCAGCTCTCCACATGTCCACGATTTTTCCACCTGTACACTCCTGACACTACTGATACAGACTGGTATTCTGCTTTCTTTATCAGCTGTTTGTTTTACAGTTCAGACAGACCTTACTGCTGAGTGCCAATGATTTTGCTGCTGGTTTTGATCATCATTATGAGTTTCTCTGTTTGAGGTTGAAGGAAAAGCAAATAAAAGCAAAAGTGTAAACTGACTCAATAAAAGATTTATGAAACAGTGTCATCGGGGTTTTGTCAACCTGGAACTTGGCTAGCTTCCTCAAACAAAAGAGGCGAGGGCGCCTGGGTTAGCTCAGTTGGTAGAGCAGGCGCCCATGTAACAAGGCTTGGTCCTGACCGCGGCGGCCCGGGTTCGAATCCGGCCTGTGGCCCTTTCCGCATCCACTCTCTCTCTCCCCCCTTTCAAGACTCTATCCACTGTCCTCAATAAAAATGGAAAAATGCCCCCAAAAAATAACTTTAAAAAACAAAAACAAAAGAGACGCTGCTGGCTTTTCTTACACAGCATATCTGTGTTCCTCTCAAAGGTCAACTTATCATCAATTATGATGCCCTAATACTTGTAAAATTCAACAATCTCAACATCTCGTCCATTTATTGTAGTGTTTGCAGGAGTTGGTTGTTGTTGGTTGTCTGAAATCAATGATCAATGCACATGTCTTTTGTTTTTGTCACGTTTAATTCTAAAAAGGCGTCATTACACCAGTAATGGAGGTCAGGGCGGATGCGTGGGTTGAAAAACATCAGACTTTCACCAGGAGGCCGGCGTTCATGTCCCGTGTGTAACCAGAAGTCAACCGAAGTTGATTTATTCGTCACCTAACTTTCGTACTTAAGTAACGCCACTTCCTGTGTTATTTTAACCCAAACCGCCATCTGTTCATAAACCTAACTAAGTAGTTTCCTGTGAAGAGGGAAGTTTATTTTTGAAAAGACTGTCAGTGTTTCACACGGGACACGAATAGCAGTCTCATGTGTGTTTTTTGACCTCTCCAACTTCCCCACCAGCCCTCCTTACTCACACTTTCTCGCCCTTATACTACATCAGTTGCTATGATCATCTAATAATGACGTGGATGGTTTACATTGGAGTTAGTTGAAAGTCCGGTGCGTCTCATACAGACGTTAAAGGGTGTCTCGGTGTGTCTGTATCAGAGGTATTTGACAAGGTGGGAGAGATACCGGGGTGTACAGATATATAGCTTTAACTCTGTCTGTATTGTGTACACAGACAGTCAGGAATCTGAGCTGTAGTCACTTTTCCTTCACGTCTGTTATCTTCTATATTTCCAGATCACAGTAAAACAGCATTATGCTCAGAGAAACCCCGACAAGCTTATCAACACTTTTTACCATCTCCTAATGTGTTTATCCGGCTTCCTGCAGTTTAAAGTAGCTTTGTGCTCAGATTGATCTCAAATACAGGTTCTTATCTGGCTGCACACACAGCGCTGCTGAAATACTAATTTTTTTTTTAGATATTATAGCTGTCAAGGGTATCTCGCTGTAAACACCGTGCATTTTCTTTCTTTCTGCAGCACCAGAGAATAAATTGAATCTACACACACACACACACTAAAAGTGTGAAGTACAAAGTAAGGTGAAGTTCTACCTTTACTGTTCAGACTCAAACGCAAGTCACTAAGAAGAGGAAGGCTTTCTCCTCGTCACTCTGAGATTGTGACAGTTTACGTACTGAGAGTGAACTTGAAGCCTTAAAAGCCTCAATTCTCACTTCAATTATAAACATCCAAAGTAAAGAATGACATGATGTTGAAAGCTGCACTGGTTTGGTTGGAAGTATTACTGCTATTAGTAGTATGTGTTTTGTTACATGGACTTCAGAAGGACATCAAGACAAGAGTCTAAAGCCAGCAACTCCGTGAGGCTGTACTTTAAGGTGTAAGTTAGCGTGCTAACATGCTCACAATGATAATGTGAGCATACTTAATATTTCAACTCACAGTGTGTTCCAATCTGCGTACTTCTGTACCTACACTTACTACTTTGAGTGCATAAGTGTGTTCACACTGGGAAGTACGGCAAAATGCAGTGCACTCAAAGTACCCGGATGTTGTACTCAAAACGGTCAGATCGTTGAGTGTGGAACGCTGGACACTTTCCACACTCAACTGTCGCCATCTTGGCTACGTAGCGGAAGGGGCGGAGCCACGACCACTATTCAAACAGACGTAAAACAATACGTAAACATACCGGTGCATTTTCAGCCAACAGGAGGACACATCGTAGGCGTAGGCGACGACGTTGGAAACGTAATTTCCACTCTGCTTTCATTTTTTTCAGAAGATATTTTGGCGGGTAGCGAGCCGTGGTCAAATGTTGCGATCGTCATTTCCGGTCAGTGCGCCGCAGAGTATTCGATTTGAGACGACCCTACCCCGCTGAAATTTACGCACTACTCAAGTGAGTACAGAGTGTACAAAGTGCACCACATTGAAGTGTACTTCTGGAAGTACGTGGATTGGAACATACTTAATGTTTCAACTCAGTCTCCCGGCAGTTTGTGAAATAGTCACGAAATATAATCTGTTTTATTCGTGTATAAAGACACAAATTTCCTTTTTTTTCTCGTGTATTTTCCTACAAATGTCCAGTAACACGTGACGCACGTGTCAATTTCCGCTCCAGTCCTTTCAAAATAAAATTACTCAGGTTTAGTAATAGATCGACTTGGTTAGGATTAGGCAACAAACTACTTAGTTCGGAAGTGCCCTAACTTAAGTACGGAAGTTAGACGTTGACTTCTGGTTTTAGGCGGAACACGAATGACGATCTCCTGGACTAAAGTGTGTATTTTGACCCGATCTCCTCCCTACGCTGCGTTCACTGCTCTCTTTACTTCCCGGTTCACAATTACATGGATTACGTAACGATTGATTTTGTGCTGACCATCACAAAAAAATATTAAATTTGTGTCTATGTACACGAATCAATACATTCAATTTCCTGACTATTTCACAAAGTGCTGTGCGACTGGCTGAATGTTTTTTCCCCTTAATAATTAGTCTCAACCATAGACTGTATATTAAGATAAAGTCCAGATTTTAAGTTAAAAAAGTCAAGAGTTTGACATAGTAAGCCAAGGTTATTGATATTAAGTCTTTTTAAAGTCAGAATAAATAATCAATTCTAATTTTGCAATAAATGCACTTCTATTCCTATTTTGTGGTGGATTGTTTTCATTAATTGTGAGCGTTTTCAGGATGTACTTGTACTTCTTTACACTAACGGGAAGGGAAATGTTGAGCTGTTGTTATTTATAGGTTACTATGCTGGTTACTATGTATTACAGAGCAGACTGAGGAGAAACCACTGAGGTAGTGATGTGATGATAGTGACAGAGACAATGATATACAGCATGTATACTGTATATGAGTGAGTGAGTGCAGAGCAATGCAGCACTAACAGCCTGTATCCTTCTTTCCTCCTGAGGTGGTTGAAAGTGGAAAGTTGAGAGTTTGAATTCGATCTCTCTCCTCTCTTGATAAGAGCACCGCGCCGTCGGGCGCCATCGACCGTCGCCTCCCCGAGTTCCCTCTGCTCCGCCCCGAAGCCCCACCGAAGCTAACACGGCCGGTAATTACATCCAGCGAGCCACGCCGCCTAAACAAAGAGTCGATAAAGTGCTGCAGCTTTTTAAACAACAATAAAGACCGAAGGTAGAGCAGAGCATCCGTTAATACTGAGAGGTAGAGAGAGGGAGAGCAGTTGGTTTTTATTTAGCCGTTAATGGCCGAGGTGAGCGTTCGATGGAGTGGAATAATGAGGCGGATCGATGTCCATTGACCTGCTTCCCAGCCCGCCACACCTCCCATTACGCGGATGCCTCAGGGTAGCCTAATCTGGTCCCTAAGTAAGAGGGTAACTGGAAATAACATTCAAGAAGGGAGGAGCTGGGAAGGACTATTGATCTATGCCATAAATGATAAAACATATTGATTGTTTTAAGGATTGAGGCGACCTGCACCTCGGCTCTGTACCTCAGGAGTTGTTTTATTTTTGGTGGGTAGAGTCGTCCACTTCGTACTGTGTAGCCGACAGAGGGGGTTTAGACACATATTTCTCAGGAGGGACCCGTGCACAACTCCAGCGGTGTCACGGCCCCTCCTCCGTGACTCCTGCCTGGTGTCACTGTGCTTTTATTAGTTTTCTGCCTTTTAGTATGAGTTAAGGCTGGCTCATACTAAAAGAGGTTTCAGATCTTGACACATAACGTTGTTCCTATAGTGTGTGGAGAGCAACAGCACAGCACACACTAACAGATTCATTCATCAACAACAAGAGTCCCCACTAAAAACAGAAATCTCTCTAAATCTCTGAGATCAAACGTGACTTTAGTGTGAACAAACATGGCGGACGACGGGCAGGAAGAATCAGTGAAGGTAGTTTTTACTTTGTACTAAAACATTGATGAAGGATGGATGAAGGATGATGAAGTCATGGAGACACGTTGAATAAACACTCGTTGCTCCTCCATCTCTGAGCTCCATCTAACTACTACTTTATGCTACACGTTTAGCATTAGCTCATGCATTAGCCGCGGCCGCCATGACGACGGCGGTGGTCGTCCTTCCTTCTGCAGTCAACTTGGTTCTCAGTTGGCGTTCGTTCTTTCCCAACGTGACTGTGTCATCGGGGTTTCCCATACACAACAGGAGATCCCATCGTGAATATTGAACATGTTTAATATTTACGATTTGAGAGCGGTGTGATGGACTCCTGAGCCGATCGGGGGATGTAAAAACACTATTAACATACTTCACACCACAGGAACATCTGGAAAGATCATCTTTAGAACCATCAAACAATGATTGTGTAGTGTGTTCTCAGCATTATGTGTGTTTTGGTTTTGTCTGTTTGCTGGTTCCCCTCCCCATTTTGCCCTCTCTCTCCTTCCTCACAACTCACCTGGACTCAATCTGCCTTTAACACTCCTGCCAGTCACCTGCAATCAGCACACCTGCCCACCAATCAAGCTGGCTCCACTCCACTTCATAAACCCTGCTCCATCAGACGGTCTCTGCCATGCTTCCAGCTCCTGCTCGGGATTTTGCCAGTTTGTTTCCTGTTAATCTGTTTACTTGCTAGCCCACTTACCTTTTTGTCCAGCGTCTGCACACAGAAACCCTGACAACTGGAGAAGTGGCTGTTTAAAAATGTGCAAACAGCCAAAGAAGCATGTTGTGGTGTTTAAAGACTGGAAGTCTTTTTAGTAGTCTCTAAATCATCCACCTTTAGTTCTCTACTTCTGTAGTAGCAGTAGTATAATCTTTATCTCTGAAACCACAGAAGGAAACATACATATACAGTATAAAGTCAAAGTTACTAGGATACATCTTGTTCAGATTCGTGGTTCACAATCTATCTAGTAAGAGATTATATATAGATTATATAAGATGTTAACACCAGTCTGCTCCCACTCACTCACTCACTCACACACACTCACACACTCACTCACTCACACACACACTCACACACTCACTCACTCACACACACACTCACACACTCACTCACTCACACACACACACACACACAATCTCTAAATGATCTAACCGTCCTGCAGAATAACTCATCGCCGCTATCATCAGTACTTTATCTGCTGTTGAGTGTGTTCACATCACTTCCTGTTACACTCTTGACTCCTGAAGTGTAATTAACTCTCTCCTGTCTTTCACACAGTGAAACGTGTTTGGTGGTAACAAATGCAAATTCTCTGAGATCTCCATTGAAGGCACACTGTCAGAGTAGTTGTTGTTAATTTGGTGCTTAATTACTTTAACTAACTGACTGAATGAATACAAACCACAATTCCCCTCCTCCCCCCCCATCTAGACAGCAAGTGTATTAGATGTTTTTCACTCACACGGCTCACACAACAGATACGCTCTCATTTTTATCATCTCAGCTCCGTCTCACGGGCATAACTGCGAATTGAAGCCTTTATTTAGGCTTTTTCCAACAATATGCATGCAAACATGAGGTTCACACCCGGCACATATTTCAGAATAAAAGCATTGTGTTAACAAATGAAAGAATTCTGTCCACAGAAAAAAAAAGCTTGAGGGCTTTTATTTTGAAATGAAAGCAGGAAGTGTTGATTTGAAAATAAATCTTTACTTTTTTTTCATGTCCGTAACATATTCCACAGACGTCTAGACCTTGAAACTGTAGTAATGTAGCTGATATGATGTCAATACAGAGTCAATAGATCACTTTCACTGGCTGTTGTTGCTGAGAACGGCACAGCTGGCGTCAAAAATAGGTGAGACCTCGAATCTCTAGAAGAGACGCAGCCGATCTACAATCTACATTAAGACTCATTGGACATTTAAAGACCTGGGTTACACTGGGAAATGACATATATTTAGTTTGAAAATCCTACGCTGCATTGGTGTTCTTTTCATCTGAAGCGTGTGAGAGTGAACAAACAACCGTCACCTCTCACTGAACCTGTTACTGAGCATCCAGACAAAACATGTCTGAACCTCCCATGAGGGCAACATGGCAGCTACAGAGACGTCCATGTGTAAATGACTCCTGTTGTTATTTCAGAGGACAGCATGGAATGAAAAACAGCGTTCAGGTCACAGGTCCAGATGAGCTGGATGGAATAAATAAATGCTGTAATCACATGTCTACCTGTCTTCCTGTCTACCTGTCTACCTGTCACCTGCTGGACCTGCTGGACCTGCTGTGTTATTGTACTTCTGTCTCGTGTCGGCTGTGGTCCATGAAAGGAATAGAAGCCGAATATATTTAGTCTTTTTTGTATACTTATCAGTACATGCCAAGTATACTTAGACTATTCTGTATACTTGTCCGTAGAAGCCGAGTATACTTAGACTTTTCTGTATACTTGTCCGTAGAAGCCGAGTATACTTAGACTATTCTGTATACTTGTCCATAGAAGCCGAGTATACTTAGACTATTCTGTATACTTGTCCGTAGAAGCCGAGTATACTTAGACTTTTCTGTATACTTGTCCGTAGAAGCCGAGTATACTTAGTCTTTTCTGTATACTTGTCCGTAGAAGCCGAGTATACTTAGACTTTTCTGTATACTTGTCCATAGAAGCCGAGTATACTTAGTCTTTTCTGTATACTTGTCCGTAGAAGCCGAGTATACTTAGTCTTTTCTGTATACTTGTCCGTAGAAGCCGAGTATACTTAGTCTTTTCTGTATACTTGTCCGTAGAAGCCGAGTATACTTAGACTTTTCTGTATACTTGTCCGTAGAAGCCGAGTATACTTAGACTATTCTGTATACTTGTCCGTAGAAGCCGAGTATACTTAGACTTTTCTGTATACTTGTCCATAGAAGCCGAGTATACTTAGTCTTTTCTGTATACTTGTCCGTAGAAGCCGAGTATACTTCGACTTTTCTGTATACTTCTCAGTATAAGCCGAGTATACTTAGACTTTTCTATACACTTGTCAGTATAAGCCGAGTATACTTAGACTTTTCTGTATACTTGTCAGTATAAGCCGAGTATACTTCGACTTTTCTGTATACTTGTCAGTATAAGCCGAGTATACTTCGACTTTTCTGTATACTTCTCAGTATAAGCCGAGTATACTTAGACTTTTCTATACACTTGTCAGTATAAGCCGAGTATACTTAGACTTTTCTGTATACTTGTCAGTATAAGCCGAGTATACTTAGATTTTTCTGTATACTTCTCAGTATAAGCCGAGTATACTTAGTCTTTTCTGTATACTTGTCAGTATAAGCCGAGTATACTTCGACTTTTCTGTATACTTGTCAGTATAAGCCGAGTATACTTCGACTTTTCTGTATACTTCTCAGTATAAGCCGAGTATACTTCGACTTTTCTGTATACTTGTCAGTATAAGCCGAGTATACTTCGACTTTTCTGTATACTTCTCAGTATAAGCCGAGTATACTTAGACTTTTCTATACACTTGTCAGTATAAGCCGAGTATACTTAGTCTTTTCTGTATACTTGTCCGTAGAAGCCGAGTATACTTAGACTTTTCTGTATACTTGTCCGTAGAAGCCGAGTATACTTAGTCTTTTCTGTATACTTGTCCGTAGAAGCCGAGTATACTTAGTCTTTTCTGTATACTTGTCCGTAGAAGCCGAGTATACTTAGTCTTTTCTGTATACTTGTCCGTAGAAGCCGAGTATACTTCGACTTTTCTGTATACTTGTCAGTAGAAGCCGAGTATACTTAGACTTTTCTGTATACTTGTCCGTAGAAGCCGAGTATACTTAGACTTTTCTGTATACTTGTCCGTAGAAGCCGAGTATACTTAGTCTTTTCTGTATACTTGTCCGTAGAAGCCGAGTATACTTCGACTTTTCTGTATACTTGTCAGTATAAGCCGAGTATACTTAGACTTTTCTATACACTTGTCAGTATAAGCCGAGTATACTTAGACTTTTCTGTATACTTGTTAGTATAAGCCAAGTATACTTAGGTATAATTTTGTCTCTGATAAGTACATAAAAAGTTAACTGAAAGTGTACTTTCTTATTTTAAGTTTAAAAGAAGTATACTTATAGCACACTTGAATAAATTCTTTTTTGGAAGGGTCACCACTTAAGATCACTGATTAACACGTTATATTTTGTTTGTTTGCCCACACACAACCAGAAAGGTTGTGTTTAGGTGGAGTTACATAGTGTAGCAGCCAGGAGCAGTGACTTCCTGTAGTCTTCAGACAATATTAGACAACAATAGATAATAGCATTTGTGTCTGTATTTGTATTTATACAGGACGTGAGTAAATCCTGCTTCATTTTATATATTAAGTTGTCTTCTACTGCCATTTATAGTAATCACACATATACAGTATCTCTATATTTAGCTACCAACAAAGTAACATAACATTTTAATCATGTAACAGAATTTATCAAACAATAAAATATCACTTGTATTTCATGAACGTCTTAAAAAAGTAAGTCTAAAAAACCTGTGTAACTGTTGATTGTTTGGGTTGAAATCAACAGTGGAAATAGAACGGGAGGTTTGTGCATGACTGAGGACCATCGCCTATTGCATGATTATGTTTTGTTTAATTTTGGGTCTCTTGTATATAATGTGAGGAGGCACAGATGAAAATAAATTTGAAGTGTCTGTGATGAAAAACGAGACATCTGTTGACAAAAAAACGTCCCATGGATGTACTGTTGTTCAACAAGAAATAGTCCCAGCACGTAACTGTGGATTTAACATTTCATTAAAGCAACATACGAGTTCAGAAGCCAGCGTTAGAGGTGTGTTATGTATCATCAGTCACAACATCAAGCTGTGATATTACATAAAGCAAAGTGACGTCACACAAGCTATTATAAGACAAATCACCACCTCTTCATAATAAACTGTCATCACTATTCAAGGATACGTGTTGCCAAACAAATCACAAAAAGCATATCTGACATGACAACCTTATTCAGAAGAGAACAGTTTCACACAAACAGACACGTCTCTTATGAATGAAACATGACTAACATTAATTTCCTGTGGCTGCCGTGATGGGGGTGGCAGAGTCTCGGGGGTGCGGGGGGGCGGTTGAGCTCAGAGCGGCTTCCTGGGAGCGCTCAGGTGGGCGCGGCGACAGCAGCCGAGCGGCCGCCACGACTCATTCACTTGTAAATTGGGGGAAATAACAGGACCAGATGTTCTCATTATTTCTACTCGGCTCAGGAGCGTCGCTACCAGTTCAGTGTTTTGGACAATTTTCAACAAGCAGAAACCTCTCATTGTGTCCTCCCCTGCTGCTGCTGCTGCTGGCTGCAGGTTATGGGAGAGAAACGGCGAACATGTCTGACTCTTTATCTGTGTAAAGTCTATAAACACTATCATGAATGAATGCAGCATTTAGTCTGAATGCAGTTAGCTGCATCATTTCTCCCCGTCTGTACATCGGTGACTGGCTCCAGGGAATACTGTGACCTTTTGGGGAAATTGTTAACTTTCTTATCAGGAGTTTGATGAAGAGATTAATATCAGTTTCATCTCCGTGGATTCAGTTCATCACATGTTTAAGTGTGCTAAGCACAAAGACTGGAAGCAGGGGGAAGCTGCTCGCCTGGCTCTGTCAAAGGTGCCTTCCAACAACTTCAAAAATATACAGTATGTACCTTGTGTATTTGATTTCTGTTGAAACAAGTAGTAAAGTTACAATGGCTTTACAAATGTGGCAGGTGACACAGACCGGAAAAGGGGAGGGGTAACAAATAGGGAGGGTTGCCGATACGTGGCTACCTGCAGGAGGAACTTTGGTTGTGGCATTGATTCAGGCCGGCGGAGTGAGGCAGGTACACACCTCATTCCACATGGCAGGCAGGGAACAAGTGACCTGTTAACCCTGCTGCGTTGAAGGTGGCTGGTAATCAGTAGGAAAGTAGATCGACGTACCAGCTGCTCTTGCCGTGGGACTGTTTTTGTTTGCGTTTGTTTTTCTTTAGGGTTTATTTTCTGTCTAGTCCGCCCCGGCAAGTGAGCCAGTAGCGTCTGCTTTTGGGGCGAACTAGTTTCTTTTCTTTACGTTTGTTGTTTGTTTTGTTTTGTTTTGTTCGTCAATCTGCCTGCTTTCCCAACGTGTATAACCTGACTCAGGTCGAACCCCAGTCAGACAGCCAAGGCAGGCTTAAGGTGTCAAATCAATCACGTGTGACTTAGAAATGTGTGAATTCACTTAGCGTGTAAACGCCTTGATTGCAGTGTGTATCAGTGTGTAATTCAGCCCCTGCCCTGTTAGTATAGCTGGGGTTTAAAACAATGAGCAGGTTACGGTGGGGGATATGAATTGTAAAGCTAAACTTCTGTAATTAAAGCTCCTACTCTTTAAAGTTAACTCCCTGATTGTCATTCCTTAGCCAGCACTTGCGGTGGGTGTTACACAAAATTAAGACAACAGGTCTTTCTCACAGCAGACAGTTTGACTTGTCATTGTAGGAAAAGCTCAGGTGTTACTAAGCACACTAAAGGTAAGCTCGTTGGAGATGAACTGTGCCTCACCTGGAAAGTAGTTGAGATCAGGCGGCAACAGCAGAGCAGCAGCAGCAGCAGCAGCAGCAGGGGGCGGAGACTAAAAGCTGTGGACAAGTCGGACAGTCTCCAGCCGCCTTGAAAGAATTTACAGGAAGTCACAGAGATAGTGACATCCTGTTAGAGCCGATCTGTAGGCTACTTGTAGTTTTCAGACAACGTTGGGATTTATTTATATTTGTTTGTAAATCTATGTGGAAATGTGCTTGTATCCGTTTCCCATAATGCCCTGGGTCTTGCAGTCTGTGGAGAGCAACTGCAGCTCCTGGCTCTAAAAACTGCGGCCGCCTCGATCTCGTGAGGTCATCGTTGCCCACGTGTGCACAACGTCAGAGCAAGTCGGACGCAAATCTAACCACCATGCACTGTGCGATGATCGCAGCTGATCGATTCTGTGCAGGCCTTGCTCATCTGCAACGAGCCCGACGGCTCTGTGCTGCAGCGCTCCAGTGAAAGTGACAGTGAGTCAGCATGCACAACACCAGGAACCTGAAATCAAAGCAGCTAAATGGAGTTCATTAATCATTAATGTCAGTATTTACACCCAGTATTTACTTTTCCTACCGTGAAAAAGGCCTATTGGACACAACTCTCTGCTAAATCTTGTATGTGTTGATTTGTTTTCTTGATACAACATGTAGCTGACAGTATAAGACGAGTTTGGAGTTGTTTGAAGGCTTTTTTTTTTTTACTTTAAAGCCTTTGCTGCCCAATTGCCTCAATTTGTGTCAAAAATAGCATTCCTTCTCATTTTGAACACACAGACATGATGCACATATTTTTAGTTTCAGTGTGATTTGCTCTCCGCTGGGATTTTATTATCTCCGATGTCCATCATGAACAAACGTCCAGAAATCCCTAATATCCCCCCAAAAAGATTCTGTATAACTGCAGAACTCGCCTGAGAATCATCAAGTTTTGAAGTTTTCTTCAGTATCAAAACTACTCAATAAACATCCCCTGAAAAGACAGTAAATATAGAGGACACTCCTCACCACTGCCAAGCTTGTAGGCCACATCACCAAGGCTTTGAGGTAGTCTACAATTTTGATATAATGTCTAACTTAAAAAATAAACATTTCTATTCTGCCCCTTATCTTGTAACATCTCAATGCTTTGCCAGAATGCATCCATAAATCGGCACATCTGTTTTTGAGCCGAACATTTTATTTGAGACGTGTTCTGTGTTGCTTCATGTCGAATGAAATTGAAAAATAACTGGCAAATTTTACAAAAAGCTCTCTGAGAATCGCCTTCCACCAGTTTTACCCACTTGTAAGTAGTCTTTGTTGTAACTGCATTTCTTTTTCTTTGTGGTAGTTTCGGCCTAAATCTGCATAGCTTGGGACTTTGTGGTGACTCATAGTTTTCTCCGTTGGGCGTAGCGTAGTAAAGATGGTGTTTGACATCAAACAGCCCCGTGATTCCCCCCTTTCTTCACAGCCATTGGATAAAGGCCAGATTTTACAAAAAGTGTGTGTCCTGCAGGGGTTTGACTCTTTAAAAATAGAGCCAAAGAAAATGTTGGACATCGTCTCAATATGTGAGACAACAACAACAACTGGGATGAAAATGTTGTGCAGTCCTTCGTAAAGTGGGTCAGCCTAAACTGGAAGTGCAGTAAGTCTCAGAATGTCCCATCAACGTGGTTGTTTAGTAATCAGTAATAACAGTAATATAAACTGAAGCAAATATTTAAGAATGAAGATATAATGATTTCCCCAAGATTTTAGCATTTTGGGGAAACACAAGAATGTATTTTGAAGCTATATTTTATGAAAGAGTTGTAAATTAAAATGTGACTTAGTATGTTTGTATGTTTTTCCCTCCTCTCCTAGTTGTCTCTCCTTTCTATTAGTAGATTCAAGCCTTAGAAAACACTAATTAGGACTTCATGTCCATACGTTAGTGACAGTGGGGGGGCCTGAGGAGCTCATAACAGAGTAGCACCATGTTCAAGCTCTTCTAAAGAGAAAACAAACCAACCAGCCGGTGCTGACAAATGTTTGCCAACTATCACGTCTGCCCACTCGCAGTACATCAGGCGCACTCCAAAGGTTGTGTTTGCCGAATTAGTGCCTGTGGTCTCCTTAATGTGCGGCATCAACGAGGGCTTTAAAGGAGTCGGAGCTTTGATTGGAGCTGGTGCGGCTCCACAGTAATTCCCTGGCAAACAACGCTATCAGGGAACGCCAATGACCAGGCTCGGATTAGTGATGACAAAGCCGTAATTGGATTTCCTGTACAGTTAATTGAATTGGGCTAAACCTGCCTCTGCCAGAGTTTGTTTTTGGGGGTGAATCTGCAGAGAATCCTCATATCCTTCAATCAATACCACAGTGGGAAGTGTATCGACTCCTCATGAGTCGTGAGTGAATCTTTCTTATAACTTCATCTCCTGTTTGTCTTTTAAAGTCATGTAGTTCATTAATGTTCTGTTCTTAATGTCCTCTATTACTTGTCCTTTAGTTTTTACTCATGCTGTCAGTCTGTAGGTCCATCACTTTGGTTCAGACTGAAACAACTATTGGATGGACTTTTTCTCTGAGTTCCGACCTTCTGATAGTTTCGTCTTGGATTTATAATATTCTCTAAACTATGCAGCTGGGTGGGGTGGTATTAAAGTATACAGAACCAAACAAGTCGTTAATGGATTGTTTCCATAGTTGCAGGTGAACGAAACAAACTCCTTCCCCCCCCTGTTAAAAATGAACAAAATGCCAACTGGTGACACATAATCATAACCACCAGGAGAAAGATGTTTGAGACAAAGTTGGCAAGCATAAACATATTAAAATGAATCAACCATTCCGGTTTGTGATCGCCTGTATGCCAGAATATTTTGGGATACTGTAATGCCTCCACAGAAGAGTTCCACTTAATCACACAGCTCATCATCTATTTACATCCAGAATATGTCTGAACCTGTTTACCCCAGGTGCCAGTGGAAGAAAACCAGGTCTTAATTGTGCAACTAAGGATCTTCTGATGCGGTTTATGGCATGTTTGTCCTTAATTTTGGTTTTGATAACTTTATTCTAACTTGGATAAAAGTGTCCTTTTAATGGTGTTAAAGCAACAGCTTCATGTAGATATAGAAGTGAAGTGTAAAAATAACTATTTGTAGAGTTACCTCAACACGTGAAACCAATTAGACGATGAGTGAAGAAGTAGAAACATTTAACATTTCTGTAGTCAGTAAATTGTTCTCATTAAGGTCCTCTGGGCCTGTAATGAGTTGTTAATGCTGCTCCGCGTCTTCTGCAGTTTGATCTCGGCAAGTCGTCGCAAAACCCCCCCCACCAAACATGACGAGTCACGGGCCAATGAGGCTACGGCGCTGATGAGCCTGCAGTGCAGTGTGGGTAATTAGGCAGCCCACACTAATCAAGCATCGCACTCCTCCGCCTGTTTTAAAGAAGAGAGCGGCGCAGATCGGCAGCTGGGTGGTTCTTTAATGTGTTATTACGGTGAATCTAACCGACAACATGTTCTCACCTGGCAGCTCTCATCGGGTTAAACATCTAACGCCGTTCGTTCGTCTCAAAATGACCATTTTAAATAAAGTGATGATTGTCAACACAAACCTTAAACTGGAGAAATGTTGTTTATGATTGATGCAGAGCAGCAACATGATGCACACAGCTCATTACTGTGCATTCATTAAAACTGAAACAAATCCAGAAATGTATGATTGATAAGAAGAAGCACTGGCGTTCATTAAAATAACATAAAATTCCATATTAGGTGGGAAGTAGCAATGATATATTGAAATTTAGGGCTGTCAATCGATTAGAATATTTAAACACAATTTATCGCATGGTTGTGCATATTAATCGTGATTTATCATACATTTTTTTATCTGTTCAAAATGTACCTTAAAGGGAGATTTGTCAAGTATTTAATCCTCCTATCAACATGGGAGTGGACAAATATGCTGCTTTATGTAAATGTATGTATATATTTATTATTGTAAATCAATTAACAACACAAATCAATCACAGATATTGATCCAGAAACCCTCACAGGTACTGCATTTAGCATAAAACAATATGCTCCAATCATAACATGGCAAACTGCAGCCCAACAGGCAACAACAGCTGTCAGTGTGTCAGTGTGCTGACTTGACTATGACTTGCCCCAAACTGCATGTGATGATCATAAAGTGGGCATGTCTGTAAAGGGGAGACTCGTGGGTACCCATAGAACCCATTTACATTCACTGATCTGGAGGTCAGAGGTCAAGGGACCCCTTTGAACATGGACATGGCGTTATTTAACCTCCTTAACGACAAGCTATTTTTTCGGACTTTCTGATTTTTCTTTTTACATTTACAGACATTTTATTGGACATTATTCTGACTTTTTTCTGGCTTTTTTTGGACATTTTTAAACATTTTTCTCATTTTCTTTGGACAAAAGCCCTCACACATTCACATATCTGGAGGTCATGACAGTTTTTTTAATTTGTGTTAATGTGTTATTATCGCTTTACTTTGGCAGCCCTAATATAATAATATACTAACTAATAAAGTTTAAAGTTAAGTCAGGTGACGTAGTATAAAGTCCACGTAGGGAGGAGGTCGGGATGGATTTATGGGTCAAACTAACACAGGACTTTCACCCAGGAGACCGGCTGTTCGTGTCCCATATGGAAGTTGACTTAATTTAACTTAGTTTTGTTACGTAACTTATGCACTTAACTAACACCACATGTGTAAAGTTACGTAACAAACATCTTTATTTTTACCCAAATTACGATGTTTTCCTAAACCTAACCAAGTAGTTTTGTTGCCCAAACAGGTTTTGTACTGCAGGCGCACTGATTGCTTGTGTTGTTTGGAGAACGCATGCATGAAAAATGAATAAAAAACAGTTTTATAAGATATTATACCAACCGTTGCATGAGGTTACGTTGAAATACACGGTGACATGGTTGGTACCGATGGATGCATTAGGTTTTCTAGTTTCATAATCTTCACTCTAGCTTTAAAATTGAGGCCGCTAGAACCTCCGTAAGATCGATTGCTTTAATGCGTTAAAAAAATGAATGGCGTTAAAACGAATTTGCGTTAACGCGTTATTATTGAGTAAACTTTGACAGATGTTTGAACAAAGGCGCACTCAGCAGGAGGCTGTTACCGCCAAGATGCACTGCAGAACGCCACGGAAAGTCCTTTTCTTCCCGTGGCGGGAACAATTCATACCGCACACAGAGAGATGGACAGCGTTTGTTTTTTGCACCTTATTGATAATCTTTATTGTTTATAATTTGCTTTTAGTTCCAGCCTTTCCCACATTGTTTCTCTCGGGATAAATAAAGTTCTTGACATGACCTTCTACAATAAATATATACTGTAAAATGGACTGATGTTCTCAATGCTGCTCCGGCTCCTTTAAAGTGTTCCTCCCCTCAGGAAGAAAGGCGGAGTACAGTAATATCTCCCCGTGGAGGCTGCTGAGGCTCCGACAGGACTTTCTCCAAAAGCACAGCGTGAGATAAAAGCTCTTCAGAGTCTCGGCCCGTTCATCACGGTGCGGAGGAAGCTGGGAAAACATCACCTCTTCCGGGTACGCCAAAAGCCCACACTAAACCGATGGAAGGAAACGCAGAATGGAGATTAAAGAAGAAGGAGGTCCTATTGATTATAATGAGGTGTTTCTAATATGTTTTGTCCCTTTACATGTTGTCTTTGTCTGCTCTGAGGAGGTTTATATCAAACAACACAGACCTTCCCTCTTTCTTTGTGTTTCTCTGCATCTCTTCCTCCGTCTACGCAGCTCTGTGGAGACTTATCGTTCACTATAAAGTTCCTGGTTGTTTTACGATGACACACTTAGTCCTGAGTGTCCTTGGTTCATCAGATTTACATCCTGTGGTGTGTGTGTGTGTGTGTGTGTGTGTGTGTTTGTGCTGTGCATGCCAAGTGATTTGTTCATCTAATTTGGTAAATCTATATGAAAAATCTTGTGCTGATTTTCTCTCCTGCAGGAAGGAGTTTAGCTTTTGGGAAATATGATCACGTTCAAACATGAGGGAGTATATGAATGTGTTTATTCACTGTTCATTTGCCAACACATTCTCATCTAATACCAACACTTGGTCAGTGCTCTACGCTGCAAACTACGACGCTCTACGTTCCCCTCCGGTGTCAGTTTTGGACGTTTCAGAGACGGTGTTTCAGTTTCCACTCATTACATGCATACAGTCCCTTTTCAAAATAAACTTCCGATTAAAATGTCTCTATGATCTGCCTTTACAGCGAGATCATTAGAAACGTGATACAGTGTGCATTCTACCTGTTGCCGTTGCTGATAGATTCAAGATGGCAGCGCTGCGTTAGTACTTTGCTTCCTAGTTTCGTGCTTATTTGATTGCATGTCAGGCAAAGTATGAGTACGGTCGTCAAGACTTCATCAACGTCGGATTACAGCACAGTACCGCCATTACAAGCTGACATCTCCCGACCAACGTTGGATTGTTATCGGCTCCGAGAAGCGACGTAGGCGGCGTAGAGAGAGGAAGCAGAAACGGGGATGTCGGGCGGGGCTGCTGGCTGGACTAAAGAAGCAGCCACACAAACCACCGCTACCAAGCATCTTTCTCTCTAACGCCAGATCCATCGTTCACAAGATGTACGAATTGGAGCTACAGAAGGCAGCTAACAAGTCCGTCAGGGACTGCTGCGTGATGTTAATAACGGAGACCTGGCTTCACCCGCCGATACCCAACGCTGCCGTGCAGCTAGCGGGCCGCACAATCCACCGCCTGGACCGAAGCAAAGACTGGTATAGTAAGAGCATGAATTTAAATGAGGAGAGAATTTAAATGGGGAAATTAGTTTGGTAACTTACAAAATTGTCTTTAAAACCAGTATGAAAACAAATTTGATAAAATTGTGGATCGTGATCCGGCCTGAAAAAATCGCCATATGATATTTAAGCCATACTTTGTCACACCCCTACTTTCAACGTAGGTTTACTTAGCTTTTAGGTTTACATGCAACAAAACTACCTGGTTAGATTTAGGAAAACATCGTGGTTTAGGTTCAAATAAGCACATTTGTTATGTAAAACATCTATGTGACATGAGAGTGTGGAGCTAAGTACAACAAAAAAACGGCAACCAAACGCTGAATAAGACATTTTTAGGTGTAAAAAGTGTTAAGGGTTAAAGTTCTAAGACGAAAACAGGGACAACTCCCAGTCCGGACAACGCTGCGGTTGTGACCTGTCAATCACAAGGTAGCCCCGCCCTAAAGCATCCCCTGCTTTATGGTCTATGTGACTCTAAATGGGACCATCATTTACTAAATGAACATCATGCTGTATTGAAGAAGACTTGAAACTAGAGATTGAGACCATAAACTCATGTTTACAATGTTTACTGAGGTAATAAATCAAGAGAGAAGTAGAGTCATTTTCTCATAGACTTCTATACAATCTGACTTCTTTTAGCAACCAGAGGAGTCGCCCCCTGCTGGCTGTTGGAAAGAATGCAGGTTTAAGGCACTTCCGCGTTGGCTTCACTTCTGTCTCTGCCTGTAATTTGTTCCATATACCGTTGCATGTTTTGGTATTCCTGAGAGCAGCCGTGGCTCGTCGTCGGTGTGATTGGCGAGTGTTTCCTGTCTCCGTACATGTTTATCCTGATAACACAGCAGGAGCAATAACAGAGCGGGTGCCGGCCTGCCGCCGCATTAAGAGATAAGAAGCTGCAGACGAGGGGGGTTACGACGAAGGAAGCCAAATGTCAACCTGTCATAGCGCCGATGAGTCACGGGGTGAAAGAGCCGCGGTGACATTTCACCACAGAGGAGGTGTGATGGATGGAGGGGACGGAGGGTCTGGATGTGTGACGGGGGGGAGAAGAAAAAACATGTTCATCCTTTTCTCTTAAAATAGCCTTTCTAACTCCACACCTCCACATTTATTTTCCAAACTTCAGTTAGTCTTCAACCGACGCTGACTCAAGTGACATCACTTGAGGACATTTATCAGACGTCACACAGCAGCTCCCTCTGGAGACACTAAAGGCTTCATACTACTTTTAAAACATATGGATTATAGATTTCTTATTTCTGCTGCTGTCGTGATACAACGTTCAAACAAGTTGAGAGATTTTTGTTTTTTACTATAAAAATAATACAGATTCTCACGGCCAACTTGTCAAATACCAACGCTTGGACAGTGGCCCTATATGCTTCGTCAGTTTTGGACGTGCCAGGGACGGTGCGTCAGTCTCTGCTCGTTACATGCACAGTGTCTTTTCAAAATAAACTTCTGTGTTCACGGGTAATGTACAGTTTCTGCTTGTTCCGTTCCGTTCCGTTCCGTTCCGTTCCGTTCCGTTCCGTTATGTTTAGACTTCTAACGTAGGTTTGCTTAGTTTTTAGATTTACTTACGGAACATAAGTACTTGGTTAGGTTTAAAAAAAAGTAAAATAACTATATTTTTTACATGTGTGGCGTTAGTAAAGTACGGAAGTTACGTAACAAAACTACAGTAAAATAAGTTAACGTTGATTTCTGGTTTCATTTGGACCCAAACAGCGGCCTCCTGGGTGAAAGTCCTGTGTTTGTTTGACCCTACAAGCACTTTCTCGCTCTTTATACTACGTCAGTTGCTCTGATGGTCTAATAATAACACAGATGGGTCTAAATTGGAGTTTATGATGGAGTTCTCATACAGACGCTAAAGGGTGCCTTGGTGCGCCGGTGAAACCATAAGTCAACGTTGAATTATTTTTCACGTAAGTAACGCCACTTTTGGAGTTATTTTAAGCCATACTACAATCTTTTCCTAAACCTAACCAAGACAGATGAGAATACGTTGAGTTGGGAGTGAGATCGGGTTGTTTCGACACAATTATCACAGTAAAGTAAAACACTTGATTTCATATGTTATCACCTCAATGTAGCCCACAGCTTAATGAGATTTATGAAGCATATTACTCCACTAAATATCTGCATATCCTGTTAGTGTGCTCTTCACGCTGTGGCCTCACCGCAGTTAGTTGATCACTTTTAGACACGTTTTTCTCTGAATTTCCCAAATTCTTAAAGAAAACATAAGATGTAACTTTAGAGACCTCGACCAACGGACTTCAGATGGTCAGAGTAGATTAGACTCCCCATTAAACAGAATAACATCTTCAACATGTCAACCTGTGTGTTCTGTACAACGTCATGCTCATGACTGATTCCTGTCTCCTATAAAACGAGCTGACAGATATGAACTGCCTCTCACACGCAGTCAGACATGGAGAGGGTTTCCTGGCTTACTCCAGGCCAAAAGACCAAAAACTGACAGACAGGAGCTGACGTGACAACACTACTACTCCACATATTTGTCTCTGAGGTATCTCTCGTCTTCCCCCTCATCCTCTCAAGAGATGACTAACGGAGGGAAAAATAAACCCCGAAGGCAAAAACATGGACTGGAGATGTGCAGATTATAGAATGTTTTAAGAATATATTAGAAGAAGTTAATAAGAAAAGTTTTAATGGTCTGATATGACAGGAAATAAATAAAGTAGAGATAGTGTCTAAAGTCAAATTGGTTTTCTATAATTAAAACACAACCTCTGTGTGGTCCTTGGATACACTGAATTAAACAGACGGCCTTAAATCCTGTCACAGATCTCTCAGATTAGGACTCATTTCTGGGGATTTGTGTGGCAGTATGGCTGGAGATAAGAGTGACTTAAATAAGCAGCTGGTGTGAATGTTTGACATGATGGTTGGTCTTAAACATGGTTAGCATCATAATGCAAACACACACACACACACACACACACACACACATACACTCTGAGTTCTTCATTCACTGAGAATCTGACAGCTGTATGGTATGACGGTACGACGGTACGACGGAGTATTAGAGCTACATTGAGGAATAAAAATAAATCTGCGATTTTGAGAGTAAAGTCATAATATTACGAAAATAAAGTCACAGGTTTACGAGAAAAAAAGTTGTAGTGTTATGAGAATAAAGTCATATTATTAAAAAGTAGTAATTTTACATGTTGTTTTCTTTTTTCAAAGACAATTTAACGTTTTTCTAAGTGTGATATAATAACACATCGTGCTGATCTGGTTCAACATGCTCGCACTGAAACACATTAAGAAAACGCAGCTCCGTTCTCTTCAGCGAGGCTTCGATTCACGGTCTTTGCAAAAATGAAACGAAATGCAGAAATATATTAAATGTAAAACTTCTTTTAGTTTAGTTGACAAGAAAGTCAACTGAACTAAAGTAACAAGCTAAAAATGAAATAAGTTTATAACAAGTTTTCTCAGATTAAATTCCATCTTTTCTAGGTGACTGAAAGCTGTCACATGACCCGGCTCATGAGAAATGAAAAGAGAGGTATACAAGTTTATTATTAAACATACAATAACCAAAAACCACAGTGAGGTGAAGAGGTGTGTGAATCAGTGTGATCAGCGTGTCAGTAGATGGATGAGTGGTTGTGTGGTGAATGAAGGGTGTAAAACCTGATCTAGTAACACAGCCGAAGCAACCAAACAAGAACATGGTGGTGTAGGAATGGAGAGATCTCAGCTTCATCTTTACATCATGTTCATAAATCTATTTAGTATAAAACTGAAGTATTTTTTCTGCTTTGTTTTCTCTCTCAGACTTATACAAATAAAATTCTTCTGAATATCTGGATGAAAAGTAATTCTGTCTTTTTCATAATCCAACACAGATGGTAGCCAGAGATCCTTGTAAAGTTATGACTTTATTCTCGTAATATTACATTTCCTTCCAAATGTAATTAAGAATTAAATGTATTTGTATGGGAACGTCATTTTTAGGAGACAGGGTTGTTCTAAAACAATGAAACATGATCCAGAGGTTTACCGTCCACATTCTGAGATAGGTAATCCTCCACTGCAGCACCTGCTATTAAAAGTTCAAACTTGATTTATGAACATGCAAAAGACTGTTTGGTTTCTTCCATATCCGTTTAATCCACTGATGATCTCTTCTAATGTCATCGTCTTTTTAGCTGTAATCTCCTCTGTCCACACTGTTCAGTCGGCTGCTATTACGGCAAACTCTTAACCACAGTTACAATAATTAAAAATGTATAATAGAAGTCATAAAGTAATAAAAAAGTCGTTTAGATAAAGTTACATTAAATGTTCAGAGTCTTCACTCATACGAACAGACGGAGGGTTTTATATGTCTTGTATCACAGAGCTGTGACAGAATAATAATTGGAAGAAAGACATAAACTGAAATGACATTTGGTCATCAGTTATCAGTCAATGTGTGATGAGCTGAGGAGACTGACGGCATGTCAATATACGCTCGTTACACGGATAGTGTCCTTTAAAAAAAAACGTAGGTTTAGGCGACACAACCACTTAGGAAACAGTCGTGGTTGACGTTAACTTCACTGACTAACAACTAGTGGGACCGAAGATACCGACGAGTCATGTGACTAAAGACCGACGTGGCAAAATAAGTCAACGTTACTTTTAGATTCGCACGGGACACGAACAGCGGTCTCCTGGTTGAAAGTCTTGTGTTTGTTCGACCCGTCCACCTCCCCTCCCGCCCGACTTGAAAGGACTTTCACGCTATTAATACTACGTCACTTGTTCCGACTGTCGAATAACGCCACGGGTGGGTTTACATTGGAGTTTGTCACATACGGTTGCTAAAGGGCGCCTTCGAGCATTGGTTTCTGATGCTGAGGAGCACTGACCAAACGGCGGTATTTGACGAGTTGGGGGCGAGAACGGGTTGTCTCACAAGAGTTTAAAAAATCTACGATTACCATCTAGACACGACCTTGTGAGCTCTTTGGCGATTAATAACATCTGGCCACAACCCAAACAGTGATGTCACAACAGCAAAAGCGAGAACAGGTTGTTTGTATCAAAGACCTGATAAATATGAGTCATTCAGGTGGGTTCTTCACATGTGGTTTCTGCTACATGTGAACTGTAAACCTCACTTTGGACTGATCTTGACCCACTCCTTCACCTCCTCTCTCTCTCTCAGAGAGAAGCGTCCCCAAGGACTCGAATGCTCTGGAAGACTCCGCTGAAGGCTCCATCTCTGATGTGATTGATGGTTCTGCTGATGGCGAGCTGTCGGCTTCCATCGGCGAACAGAGATCTGCCGCGCCGCTCGTCCTGAATATCAAACGGCTTTCGACCTTCCCAAACTTTTGCTCAGCTATATGAGACTCACGTGGAAGGTGACAGGAATCATGTGTGTGTTGGGTTATGTTTGTGTGTGCATGACACCGTGTCTCATCTCACCAGTTTCAGGTACAGCGATGATTCGTGCAGCAGTCATCTTTGTTATGTAGAGTATGACACTTTTTTTCTCAGCTTCCAACGTGTTTTCTCAGCAAAGTGAGCATCCCTCTGTGTATATCTACTGGCTAGAGTTTGTTTCTTCCTCTAAAGGACCGTCTGGGTGAATAACATTGCTCTCACGGTCTAAGACCCTCGGGAACGCCGTCAATTCCAACAGCAGCGCTCCTCTTTCTCTGTTAGTGATGTTTGAAGCGCCGTATTTCCTGCCCCCTCAGGACCCTCCTGTAGTGAATATACCTGCCGCGTGAACGACTTTATCGATTTTCAAAGACAGATTGATCTAATACGCTGCTGATAATCAACTGTCCCTGTAGCTCCTGGGAAAGGTACCCTTGAGGTTCTCAAATACACAAACTTTTTCTCCGGTTTCTCTCTCTCTCTCGCTGGAAAAAAACAAGACAGATTGAATTTCAAGGGTGTGAAGAAACTTTTACACTCCTGAAGTTTGGAGTTCTGCTAAGTTGACCTACTTGTTTAAGGAGAGATGATTTGGAAAATCAACACAATAATGAATAAATATGAAATATCCTGTTTTCGCTGGGAAAGAAATGGTGTCAATCAGCCTCAACTGTTGGTTACAATCATTAGGATTGGTCGTTTCTTTTCCCAATTTGGATTCCCCTCAAATTCCCTCAAGTCTTTGTAAATTACCGTTAAGGTCAATCAAACAATCACGGCCACCTGGTGTGTGTTGGTGTGACGTGGTTTGACCTTCTCTCTCACTCCTTTTTCATTCTTTTACTATTTCTGTCTTTTTTTTGCAAGACCATGAATGTCTTCAGGGACACTATCTGGAAGTGTGAACCCTCAAATCTGCAAAAAGTTCTTGCAGAGAGGCAGCGGGAGGTTATCACAGCAGGGTTTTCATCCCACCTTCCTGTTGGTTTTCATGTCTAGTGCGTTGTTTCACTTTACTATCAACTAATCAGTCGCATCCCGTAGTAGATTTAAGCCCAACCATGTTGTTCTTTCCTAAACCTAACTATAGTGGTTTTATTGCCTAATCCTAACGTGACGCCAAGGGGTGTGAAGCCAAGAGTCGTGACGCCAAAGCCAATGGGCGTGATGCCAACGCCAAGGGGCAAAGAGTTTTTGTTAAATTCACAACATTAAGTTGTGTTTACTGCAACGGAAAAGTGACGCCGAGGGGTCTGACAAAGCGTCAGAATGTGACAAGTTGGGATTAGAACGTGTTGAGCAGACACTGCATGCAATACCTCCAACTGACATGATCCCTCACCGGCTTCCCACCTGCAAACTCTGACAGTTGTGTCTGTTGGAAAGTACAACCCCAGCCTTTGTGAAGGCAACGTAGAACTGCAGAAATTTAGAGGTCACGAGCAACTTATCTGCTTCGTCGTAATCACGGAAATAACCTCAGCCTTCGGTCCAAGAGTTCTGCCTTTTTTTTTTTTTTTTTTTTACTTTACTAAAAAATACTTTACTTTCAGAAGGAAAGGATAAAGATGAGGTTCAGCCAGCGGTGAGACAGCATCTACGTGCAAACACACTCTGTGGACTGTGTTTGAGTACCAGCTGCTACTGTTGCTGACACAGATCGTCATTAGAATTTCAAAGCAGTGTGTACCGGTGTACACTCAGTGTGTCCAGGTGACAGGGCTGAGGTTATGAATTGTCCGTTACCACCAGGATTGCACACACACATTCAGAGGTACCCAGATCCCCAAAGAATTTATGCTCTATTTCCTCTAACATGACTGGCTGTCTCGTGGTTTGTAGTTCTGGCAGCACACAGTACAGTACGAGTCACAGAGAGGTCACGGGGGCTGCAGGCATGTGAATCACTGCTTTATTTGGAAGCATCATCAGCATCATGTTGGAGCATCACGTCCTCGTTACCTCCAGTTAGGCTTAAAGAGTTTGATGTCGTTTTTTCCATTTTGTTTAGGCTTCGGTACAAGTTGTTATCAGGAGAACACCTGGCATTCTGGGGGATTATTTTTTATTAAGCATCGGGCCAAACGGATGAATCACATACTTCAGCTTAACACAGTTCTAAATCATTGCACAAGGTATATTAAGCTGCAGGTAACCATAGCAACAGTGCCGGTGCTTCACACCATTACCTGTTAACTCGATAGTGAAATTAACGGAGTCAACTTTAATTAAATATTTAGGGACAAATGAAATGCGGCCTCCCTGCTCTCGTTGAACAGAGACCACATAGATAGACCTTGTTACATAAGGATGAGCAATGCAGCAGATGTAATCTGTAGGGACTTCTAGCTGAAGAGATACATTTGCAGCCCCAGTCTCTGGTAAGGCACATCCTAACCTGCTGGAAATGAGGATAAGAGTGCTGAACCAAACCCTTACCAAATAGTTTATTCAAGTGTGCTATTAGTATATTTATTTTAAACTTAAAATAAGAGAGAATTCTTTCGGTTTACTTTTTATGTAATTATCAGAGGTACACTTAAGTATACTTGGCTTATACAGACAAGTGAAAAGTCTAAGTATACTTGGCTTATACTTGTACTTAATCTGTTGATCGAGATATACTTAAGAAAAGTATAATTAAGTATTCTTGCCTTATAGGCCTACAGAAAGGTATACTTGCCTTGTGGTCGTGCTTACTTTTTGATAAAATAGCCTATTAAAGTGTGTGAAAGTTTGTAAACGAATGTTTTGATATGAAATTACTTCGCTTCATCAAGAATTTTCAAGTTTTTGGATTCTCTGGAATTTTGGATGAACTTTACTTAAGTTTACTTCATGAAATTAACTTGAAGTATACTACTTTTTCGTAAGGGAAGTTGCCGTGAAACCAAAACAATAAGCTGAAAGATGCTAAAACACCTAAAGAACCTAATGTTCATTTGTAAATGTTGATTAGAGCAAGTGTAAACTTATAGTTCTAATGGAAATGTGAAGGCAGCATAGGAAGACCTGAGTAGTGAAAGCCTCAGACAAAGAACAGACAAAGACGCATCCCACCTGCTGAAACTCAAACTTCACTGATGGCAATAAAGCGTCACTGTTACGTGCCGTGGTATGTTGTGTGATTTTCTTTTTCCCTCTCCTGTGTCTTGTTTACACACATCTGTTGCCTGTTTCTCCATCCGGGTTAAAATTTGATTGTTACTCCCTCCATCCCCTGGACCCTAAACCAGGAAACGTAACAATTGGGGGCTCGTCCGGGATTTAAGTTGTTTTTTGTACACATTTCATTTTTTGTTAATAAATTGTTTACACACATCCTTTGCCTGTCTCTCTCTATCCTGGGTTTAAAAGCTGTTACTCCTTCAATCCCCTGGACCCTAAACGGGGGAACGTAACAGTCACATTCCTGCCCTCACTTACTTTATTGACAAGTGATCTATTGTGGAGAGCAACAGAGACATTTTGAAGAACACAGACTTGATTTGTGAAAGCGTTCCTTCCATCCAAATATCATTCAACAATAATAAACACAGTAAAAGGATGTATATATGTGAATCGCCACTGGATGAGCGATGCAGCTTCAGAGCAGCAGCGAGAGTCCATATGAATACTGTGGTTTTCTCATCTTATTTTAAATATATCAAAGGGCAGAGGTGAGAAGCAGAGTGATAAATATGTATTGGCATCTCTGCCGCCTGCTCTGTATCTCTTTCCATCTCTGTATGTATTTATGTGTATGTGTGACCTAAACAGCAGGTGGTGGGGTGGATGTGACAATCATTACAGGTGATAAATATTTAAATCGCGTCAACGGCAGCAGGGAAACATTTACTGCAGATGGGAACAGAAGCTATTTGCTTTACAAGCCTGAGTGCACCGCTCACTGGGATTGAACAGAGAGTGAGGGGGGGATACAGGACGCAGCCAGGTTTGTGTGTGTGTGTGTGTGTGTGTGTGTGTGCAAGCAAGGAAGCAGTTACAGACATTTAATTATTTCCAGATTTAGACAAACTGCACAGCAGCTGACTGAGACCTGCATTTTGCGTGTTAACCAATCTCAAATTGATCTCAGAATTAGATTTCCAGGCAGAGACGCCTCCGTAGATATTGACCTTGAAAACACCTGCTTCTGTCTGTGAGGCTGAAAGACAAACATGTCAGAGAGACAGTGGGAGATGGACTGAAATCCCTGCAGTATATCAAGTGAGTCCCCACATGAAGTACCTGGTCCGTCCAAAAGTAATGCAAGAGGGGTACCCCGTGCATCGGCCTCTGATGCAGAGGGGCACTGACCAAACGGCGGTATTTGACGAGTTGGGAGTGAGAACGGGTTGGTTTATTCACCTCAAACAACCACCATACAGACTGTAAAGATGTTAGCTGTGTTTCTCTGTGTGTGTTTGTGTTCATCAGCCTCTGACTGAACACATCATGTCCCTCCAGTTTCTCTCCGTTTCCTCTTGTCTCCGTACATTTATGAAGCAGAATCTGTATTTCACCATGCTCCATGTTCCTAGGCCACTTAGTCTGCAAGGTATCTCAGTTCTGACTCGTGTTCCACTCAAAGGTGGAAGGGAAAACTTGAACGAGGGTTTATTTGAGAAGCAATTACAACGCAGGTGATTTCCATCAAAGTTATATCTCGTTCGGTCCACCAGACATCCAAAGTTTCCTTCGAAAAACCTCAATAGAAGCTTCAAATGTAAGAAAAAAAGACATTTTCTTTATTATATTATTGCAGTTTTAACTGTACAAATACCGTAGCTTAACTTTTAGTTATTAATAGCAGCAAATATTAGATTTCTTCTCCGAGAACTTTCAAAAGGATGGAGTGGAGTGTTGGAATCCTCTGAACTGAACCTCACTCAGCAGGTTAGCTGTGCAGCATCGGTTACCATGGTGATACCGGAAAAAATCTGAGTGAGGCCTATACGGATAGCCGGATTACCCACTAATCTCACTTCATGGTACAGGCTCCAGACCGTTTTGAATTACTGAAAAACATCCGAGACGTGGGCGGCGAGTTCAGAGTTCAGACTTTTCAGTGGAAGCAAAGTGCTGCTGTCCATGGTGCTGAAAGAACAAAACTGATTTAGAACTTGTTTTCTGGCAATGATTTCTGTTTACTCCAAGCTGTGTGTGTCTGTAATCCTGGGGCTTTTTAATTTCTTCTACCCACACACAGCAACAACAGCAGCAAAAGAGACACAGAAAATGTAAATAAATACAGAAAATCCTCTTTGCTGAGGACACAATGAAACCTCAGTGAGTGTGTTTATCTGTCTGAATATTGTCTACACTCGTGCACAACATAACAGATGTTGAAGCTCCTAACTCGACAATTACTCGCTTCTTAGACTAATGATCCATGCTGAGATAAATAGATGAAGAGTTCAAAAAGAGAGTGGAGATGAAGAAGTGTTGCCGCTAGTGGAATAAAACTTTAGTCTCTGGTAGACGACCATATGTTCATTCTCACTTTAAATGCAGCACTGACTCGGTTGGAGTTTTGGGAACATGCTGTGATTTGAGACCAGCTTGCCACACTGTGGTGAGCTCTCAACAGGAAAATGACTCAATCATGTTTCATAATGAAAACTGATTCACTCACAGCTCGCTCACCTCTGTTTTCAATTTCACTCAATATAATCATGGATATGGATGTTTGCACCGGCTCCCTTCCCTTCCTCTCCATCCACTTCATCCACTCGGCTCAAAGTGCAGCCAGCGGGAGGCGGAATGATGCGATCAGTCGTCGCAGCACATATCACAAATCAATGCATATTCTCTGTAGGGCAAAACTAATACACAGTTTAGCTCACATTGAGAAGGTAAATGGAGTTACAACGGGCTCACACAGTCAGACAGCACCTCTTAATCAAATGTGCTGAAAGAGAACAGGGGGCATGTACATATGCAGTGTGCAGTAATGCTATAACCACAAACTAAATCCCTCTATTTTTGTGCTTTGCAACAAGAAAGATTGGTTAAACCCGATGAAAAGGTATTGATTCTGAACTATTTTCTCTGTATTAAAGGCAGATTGGTTTATTTTTCTAGGAACAGAAAGGGAAGAGACTTAAATATTGGTGTTGTCAGATGAAGAATTTCTATTTCCTAGAGGAGCAGGAGCAAAACTGGTCTGCTCCTGCTTCCTGTGCCTCATCACCCCCAAAGTGCTCTATTAGGCTGCATCGACATATCACTTGTTATGTAGCCACAGTAAGCCATTTAAATGGACTGCATGTGGCATAAGAGGTGGCAGGTTTGACGTTGGATCTTCTTCATCAGCTGATAATCACAAAACATTGTGTTGTGAGGTTGTGAAAACGTTTTGTATGTGTGGTATTTTGTGCCACACAATGTGAATTTATTGTCACGCGAGAGACCAGCCTGTTCCCCCAGGGCGTCAAATACCGAGGCCTCATCACAGCCGTCGGCATCTGGTACCGCCACAAGGCAACCTTTAGCACACCGGAAGTTCCATTAACTATAATGTAAACCTCTCTACGGCAACACTAAACGCTCTGAGAAAGTGTGCCGGGAGTGTGGTGACGTAGTTTAAAGAGCGAAAAGCGGGAGGGGAAGTGGATGGGTCCAACAAACACAAGGCTTTCATCCAGGAGACCGCTGTTCATGCCCCGTGTGTTCCGTAAGTTTCACTTTCACGTTACATTCAGCTGTTCATCTTGTCTGGTGTTCTCAACGTTTAGTGTCATTTTCACTGTTCAAATGTAGTAGTTTGAAGCCCAACCATGTAGTTCTTTCCTAAACATAACTATAGTGGTTTTGTTGCCTAATCCTAAAGTGACGCCAAAGGGCGTGACTCCAATGCCAAGAGGCGTGACGCCAACGCCAAGGGGCGTGAGGCCAATGCCAAGGGTTATGGCACCAATGCCAAGGGGCGTGACGCCAACGCCAAGGGGCGTGACTCCAACGCAAACGGGCGTGAGACCAACGCCAACGGGCGTAAAGAAGGGATCAAGCCACAATCGAGATGAAGGACGAGGGTGGTCTACAGAAGAAAGTCACCAGTCGATTGCAGCAGAGGCTAAAAAACAGCTGTAACAAAATAAAAATATGTTTTTGTCACTATACTTTCTGTGTGTCTGTAGATCTGTTTGTTTGGGGGTTTTGTGTGTATTTTGTGGCAATAAAGGGACACTACTTTTGATTTTGAATAAGTATTTTAAATTTGTACGGCAGAAAATATAGAGCCTGGGAACTTTTTATTCCACACAGCACCAAACACTGCAATGTTTCTTTCTTCGACTTCCATCTTTAGGATCCACAAAGAACAGATTCCTAGTGAGAGAAAGGAAAGAATAAGCAGTGTAAAACTGTGCTCCACTCAAACAGCACTCAGCAGCCTCTCAGCTCCCATCGGAGGACCTCATCAGTCTGTACGACTGCCTGCTGCGCATCAGCACTGATGCAGAATATGGAAATGGCGTGAGTGCACTTAGGCACATAACACACTGATGATAACTGATCAGGATCGCAGCACCTGTTGAGAATGTGAGCTTGGTGTCGATGTGTAGCCGACATGTTAGGGGTCAGTATCATCAGTATTGCTGATATTGCCGATACATTTGCACGGACAAACATCTGCAACACATTGTTCAAACACTTTGTGTAGATGAATAAAAGGCTGAATCACCCCTGGCTGTAATATTAAATTAGATTAACTGTGTTCACATCACAGAGTAAGTTCTTGCTTGAGAACATTAAATAAACAGAACTAAACTTGAGTTTTCTATATTCTACTGTAATGTTGTGACCAACTCTATCGGTTTCCATCCAGAACTTTCCTCAATTGTTTTGGTTTGTTCCTGATACACCACGCTGTTTGTGTGCTAATGGCATCTTGCAGACTTGATTTCCGAGGATGCACAGAACCAAAACTCACTGGGAGAATGCAGGATACATGGGGTGATTTTCATGCACATGCAAATATTTGATCAAGCATACAGTATGAGAGATTTGCATTTATAACATGAGACATGTTTCAGCAACTGTCTACTGTAGTTCTATCACATCATCAGATAAAAGAGAGAACCAGTAGAACCATAAGGGTCCAGCTATCGTTCTCTTTGGAGCCATTTATCAATGAGCATTGTTCCCCCTGAATACATTTAAATTATTATAATGAATTGTTTCCTCTCATTGTTTTTAGTTTTGGGATTAACTGGTTTTCCTTCTTCTCCTGTCTGCTCTGTGTGAATCTGTTGATCCGTGTGGTGAGCTGCTGCTTACGATCGCCCTCACAGGGACAATAAAGTTATATTGAATTGAACTGTTACCAAGTGACGGATAACCAACATGCTATCTTTTATTTTTTTTTAATGATGTCTTGGATACGGGTCTTGTGATTTTCACATGCCCTAATCCCTTATAGCGCGATTATGAGATGTGGATACAGTTTTTATGAGATTTTTACCTCATACTTACAAAATACATTGATATGTTTATCCATCTATATAAATTGCACTCTCAAATTATTATGTGCGTCTATAATAGGTAACATTTTACAATAAGGTACACAAAATGTGAGTAGTTACTGGGGAACGAATGAGGAGCTAACTGCTAGTGAACCATCAGTTAATGAACTCCCACTTAAATTTGATAGAGTTGCTAAAGATAGATAAAACGTTACGAATCAGAAACGACTTGATAAGTGATTAATTAATCTCCCGTTCCATAGTCCCCTCACTCGCGAACAAGACCCTGAGGTACTTGAACTCCTTCACTTGGGGGAAAGGACTGATTTCCTACCCGGAGTAGGCAATCTATCGGTTTCCTGCTGAGAACCACGGCCTCAGATTAAGAGCTGCTGATCCTCATCCCGGCCGCTTCACACTCGGCTTCGAACCGATCCAGTGAGTGCTGGAGGTCACAGACCGCTGATGCCAACAGGACCACATCATCTGCAAAAAGCAGTGATGAGATCCTCAGCACACCGAACTGCAAACCCTCCTCCCCCCAACTACGCCTCGATATCCTCTCCGTGAATATCACCAACAGGATTGGTGACAAAGCGCAAAGCTTAAAACCTGTAACTTAAACCTGTTGCTATACTGGCCGAAACTACATCACCAACATGTGTCTGCAATGACCCTTTACTCATCGTACACTAACTAAAAGCTGCTCTGCTGCGTCGGCTCCATCTTCCATATGAAGTTGCTCTCAGTGGAACTGTGCTGGAGATATTAAAAGGTTATATAAATAGTCCAACATTACTCAGCGGTGCTGTTTTTGGTGTCTGTGTATGTATACATATGTGTACATGATTCATGTCTCTGTCAGCTATAATCAGTCCCCAGTCTCCGTTTCCTTTGTGATTTTCAGGAGAATCCTTTTTTTTCCATTTCATCTCTGTGAATGAAAGCAGAAGCAGCAGCTCTGTGTCTCCTACAGACATGAGCTCTGCAGGAGGTTGTTACCGTCTATAAAAGGCCATTGATTCAGAACATTACTGTCTCGGTGGACATTGTGTCTACAGATTCCACTCGTTCTCTGAAACAGCTTCCTGCTGCGATGACTCACTGTCAGAAAGACATTTTAAGGTTTTTTCTTTTTTTTCCCCCCCAGCTGAGTGACTGCTGACGTTCTGACTGTTCCAGGACGTATTTGATGATGGAGTGATGTAAGTCACTTTTGAATGATGAATCCGTTTTCACCTCAACCTGCCTCGCCTGCTTCCACTTCAGTTTGTCATTTCCCCGAGAGGAGATTTAATGTGTTGTTTTCAGCCATTTCAGAGTTTCATGTGTCGGTTGAAAGAAAAGTAATTTCCCTCTGTTGGATTTCTCTGGTTGTAGATTCACGATGGTTCTCTTTAATTGTCAGTGACTGACATCAGAATGTCGGCCTGAGAATCACACTGAATTGCTTTTGTTCATGTTAGCTTGTTTTTATTTTGGAGGGGGGGTTATTTAGTTTTATTTTGCCCTAACCAATCAGTAGCGGGGGACGTATCCGATTATGTCCTGCTCTTTGCTAGAAGTAGTTAACGGTACTCACCACATTCAAAGAACTCTTGTCTTCTTTGACCTAAGGTTGGTTAGGTGTATGAGCACAACAGGCCACAGCTTGTCCTCCAGCCGGTGGCGTTCCTAAAACGCACTCTGATCTTCAACATGCATGTTAACAAACAGTTTTTATGAGATGAAGACCTGATGAATTCCAATATTCACTCTCGTTTTGCTCTGTTTTTGGTCTTTACCAACACCTTGGACAACCCTGTATCCTACAAAATTAC